>NC_090445.1:172228161-172383161 GCF_031143425.1 Pleurodeles waltl
CTTCAACCCTTGCTTTAATACAGGCTCACAGATTCAAGAACAGCATTTCTAAATTTCCCCAGAATTGTAGGGAGTCAACTGTTGCTGCCTTTCGCCCTTCCATGCTCCTGTCCACCTTCCTAAGCACCTGCTCAATCCCAGACACTTTCTCAGTAAGTCTGTCCACTTTAGCCTCCCCACAGTCCTCACAGCCACAGCGATAATACCTATTTTAGTGGTTACATCATTATTGTGTCCTTTTGGACACAATGGGGGATTGTTCCTCATGCTTGAATTACATTTCCTGTCCAACTAGCTGTCCATATTGCGCGCATTCTCCATGACCAACCGTGAGGAATGCCCCTTAGTGTAAACAACTCCTTCCTAGGGCCTTTTGTTTTTTTTTCTCAGCCACGGTTCACTCAGAGATGGTCACCCTAGGGCACTGGGCCGTAAACACTAATTCTGAACTATAATTTCGAAGGCTGTCAAAGGCTGTTGGATTTCTGATCAACAAGAATGCCAGAGCGAGGGTTCAATGGACTAATCTAATTCCATTCGCTCATTCAGGGGCCTTTGCTGACTTCAAGATTTGTTATGGTCATGAAAAGTTGGGTGTCACAATGTAAAGAAGAGCTTAGAAATTCAGAAGGCAAGCATGATGAGCTTTTGACTGTTTTAAAAATAGACCAAATACCCATTCCTTTTCAATATATCATGTGTTCTTGAAGCAAGGGTTAAAGAAAGCCAGGGGTCTTCTCTCCTGAACAATAAAAATAAACAGTTTAAAAGTGCCAGGGGAATTTAGATAAATGAAGAAGGGATGTACCCCAAAGAGTAGGCTTCACTTTGGCAACAGCCATTTTGGACATGCCAGGGGTCTCCGCTACACCCGAAACCGTGGATCTGCAACTCCTGTCACCTCCTCTTAGGCTTCCGATTTTCCATAGGTAAGAAGCACTGTTATATCCATAGGAAACACATCTATTGAAAAAGACTTTACTCTTAAACGTGAAGCATATGCTTTTTCCTCCTAAAAGGTGCTGCAGGACAACATTATTCTAGTGATTTTTGTATACCTAATATTTAGGAGGTGGAATGTATCTGGGAATATAATGCACCAAATTAAGCATTGCACGACCCTGAAGTTCAGATCTGGTATTAATGTCATAGGACTTTCAAGTATTTAGAGTACTTCAAAACATATCCAATATAGTAGATGTAACTCCCAATGATCATTGACACAGCATTAAGGAATTTATTGATGCAGATTTAGGAGGTTGATTGCCACTGATTGCAGGTGTCGAGAGACAGTCTCTAATTTAATATGGGCAACAGATTTGTCCGTCAGTCTATCAAGCTATATAGATGTTTGTAAGGAACACTTAAAACATAGCCTCTTTGCATAGTACATGTGCCTCAAGGGTTTGGAACGTGGGCGAAATACTCACTTCATATGGTTTAAAACAGTCCTGATTTTAGTTGTTTGCAATAGGACAGTTTGTTGGGATAGTACTAGCTGTAAATACTGTTTGCATCCTTAATCCTAACTTGTACTGCTGAGATACCTGGGTTAAGTGATATAAATTGAACTATTAAAGACTTAAAATAGTTTTTCATGTTTTTCACCTTAGCTGCTCAGCGAGTATTGAGTGTGAAAGATCATGTCTGCCATGTGAACGGAAGTACGTACCGTCTGAAAGTAACATCTTACACTCCTGTTCTCAACCCCAATGAGGTAAGGCATCATGGAAAAAAATCCCTTATTGCTCAGTTATCAAGTGATTCATTTGTGTAACCACATTTGCAAACTATTTCAACTCACACAACAAAAACATTTTCGTAGATGAAAGAGAGGTGATATGCCGTACATAGTGGTACTTGGGATTCTATATGCATTGGGACACAGTATAGATGTTCTTTATAATAATAAGTGGTTATGTAGCACCAGTGTGTCTTGAGACTGATCTATACAGCAGCGGCTCCTCCGTGAGAGCGGTGGAGGCACATTGCCATGCTGGAAAAATGCCCCAGAGCAGCTGGAAAATAAAATGGTAATAAAGTTTCAGGCCTGGGCAGGGCAATTGCTGCTGAGTGGCAGCAGGGAGCTGTGCACTATGTTTAAAGTGTGCATGTCCCTTTGGCCTACTATCTTGTGATGGCCAGCCAGACATGCACACTTTAAACTTCTGTATCCCAGCTGTCTTAAGACAGCTGGACTAGAGAAAGCACAGGTCTCCAGTGCTCTTTAGGATTGGGTAGTGCAGTTTCCTGGGCACGGAGCTTTGAGGAGAGAAGGCACTGGAGCGAAGAGGACGTCTGGCAAGGCAGTAAGGTAAGTGCCATTTTTTTTATTACTACATTAACCTCACCCATATTTTGCCTGCCCCACCACTCTAACTACAATGCAGCCACCACTGCATCCATACCCATCACAGTTAGGAGTTTAGGCCACAAAGCCCGTAATTTATCTTGTAGCCAGGTAAGAAACCAGGCATATAAACAAGCATTGGCAAAGCCAATAGGCCTCACCTAAAAAAGAGCTGGTGGGCAAAGTGTTTGCCATGTTTTACACCACAGCGGATGCTGTCCAGCATGACTAAAAGTTGGTTGTGTGGAGTGTCGGAGTGGGGAAGCAGAGTGTCGGTAGAGTGGATTTGTTGGAGTGTCATAAAGTGGAGTAGGGTGTTGTAGAGTTTGGTAGAGGGGAGTAGAGTTGAGTGGTTCAGTGGCAGAGAGTGTTGTAGAAAGGAATAAGGTGGAACAGAGTGATGTGGGTTGGAGTGGGGCGGACTAGGGTGGAGTGGGTTGAGTGGCTTGAGGTAGTGGGGTGGATTGGGGTAGAGTGAAGTGGAGTGGGTGGGGTGAACTGGATTGGAGTGAGGTGATTTGAAATGAAGTGGGGTGGATTAATTTGGGTTGAGGTAGTTTGGATTGGGGTGGATTAGATTGGATTGGGTGGTTTGGATTGGAGTGATAGGGGGCTGGGGTGGGGTGGATTGGAGTAGGCTGAATTGGACTAGAATGGGGTGGATTAGACTGGAGTAGAGTAAATTGGTGTGGGGTGGATTGGATTCACTCGATTGGAGTGGGGTGAACTGGGATGGGGTTAATTGGATTAGGATAGAGTGTGGTGGATTGGAGTAGAGTGTAGTGGATTGGAGTGGGGTGGATTGAAATTGGGCTAGGTGGGGTAGATTCGATCGGGTGTGGTGGGCTGCAGTGGGATGCATTGGATTGCGGTGAGGTGGATTGGATTAGAGTGGAGTGGATTGGATTGGTGTTGATTGGAGCAGGTGTATTGAAGCGGGGATACAGTGGATTGGAGTGGGTTTGAGTGGATGTGAGTGGGGTGGGATGGATGGATGGATTGGATTGTAGTGTAGTGGACTGAACTGGTATGGAGTAGGTTGGATTGGATTGGGGATAGATTGTAGTGGGTAGATTGGATTGGGTTGGGGTTGATTGGATTGGGGTAGGTGGGATGGATTGGGTTGGAGTGGGATGGACTGAACTGGGATCGGGTACAGTGGTGTGGAATGGAGTAGAGTGCGGATGTTTGGGGTGGGTGGATTGGAGTGGGGTGGAGTGGATTGAAATTGGGTAAGATGGGGTGAACTTGAGGGGTGGATTGGAGTGGGTTAGGGTGGATTGGATTGAGGTGACGGGTGAATTGGATTAGAGTGGGGTGGACTGGATTGTGTGGATCAGATTGGGGTGAGGTGGATTGGATTGAGTGGGGTGGGGTGGGTTGGATTGAGTGGGATGGACTGGTTTGAGTGGCGTGGATTGGATAGGAGGTGGGTGGATTGGATTGTTGTGGAGTGGGGTTGAGTGGAATGGTTTGGATTGGATTGGATTTCAGAGGTTTGGATTGGATTTGAGTGGGGTGAATTGGATTGGAGTGGGGTGGATTAATTGGAGTGTGGTAGAATAAGGTGATTTGGAGTGGGGTAGCACGGATTAATGTAGACTGGATTGGACTGGAGTGAGGGGAATTAAAGTGGATTGGATTAGAGTGGGATGGATTGGGGTAGTGTTGGTGGACTGGATTGGAGTGAGGTGGAATGGGTAGCAGTGGTCTTGATTGTGGTAGGGTGTAAAGGTTAAATTGGAGTAGGGTGGGTTGGACTGGAGCGGGGTGGGTGAGATGTGCTGAATTGGAGTGTGATGGATTGGATTGGATTGGTGTGGGATGGACCGTATTGTAGTGGGTGGATTGTGGTGGATTGGAGTGGGGTGAATTGGGTTGTAGTAGGGTTGATTGGAATGGGGCGAATTGAAGTGGGGCAGATTGTTTTGGACTGGAGTGAGTTGTTTAGGATTGGAGTGGGGCAGGTTGTTTTGGACTAAAGTGGGGCATATTAAAATGTATTGGAGGCGGGCGGCTTGGAGTGAATCAGTTTGTTTTGGAATGGAATGAGGAAGACTGGCATGGGGCAGATTGTTATGAATTAGAATGGGACAGATCAGAGTGGGGCAGATTGTATTAGGGTGGATTGGTTGGTGTTGGGGTGGGGTCGGGTAGATTGGATGGGAGTGGGGTGGATTAGAGTGGGGTGAGCTGGGATGGAGAGAGGGGATTGGATTGTGGTGAGGTGGATTGGTTTGGGGTGTACTGTTTTGGATTGGAGGGGGGCAGACTAGTGTGGGGTGGATTGGAGTGGGGCAGATTGTTTTGGATTGGAGTGTGGAGAATTTCAGTGGAACAGATTGTTTTGGATTGTTGTGAGGCAGATTGTTTTAGTTTGAAGTGCAGCAGATTGCACTGGGCAGATTGTTTGGATTGGGCAGATTGGAGTGGGACTATTGTTATAGATGGAGTGGGGCAGATTGTTTTGGATTGAAGCGGGGCAGATTGTTTTGGATTGAAGTGGGACAGATTGAAGTGGGGTAGATGGGAGTCGGGCATATTGTTTTGGTTTGGAGTGGGACAGATTGGAGTGGGGTAGATGGGATTGGTGCATATTGTTTTAGATTGGAGTGAGGCAGATTGTTTTGGATGGTGTCGATTGTTTTGGATTGGAGTGGGGTGAACTGGAGTGGGGCAGATTAGATTGGGGTGGGTTGTGAGCACTGGAGTGGGATGGGTTGGATTGGATTGGGTTGGTGTGGATTGGTAGAATGGCTGTTTTGTATTACCCATGTAGCTGTATTCCAAATTGACAAAGTTTTTTTTTAGTAGTTCATCAACACCATACAATTCCATTTAAAGCATTCTGTTTGTTCATTTTGTCTCAGATACTCATCTCATAATTACAGCCAATGCGTTTTGTTTAAAAGAAAAGTAACTTCTTCAGGGGTGTTGATCTAAGACAATACTAGTTTAAAATCCCTTTCCAGTAAACATAATTGTTTTAAAAACGATTTGAAGACGTGGCAAACGAAAGGTAGGTGTGCACGCCGTTTCTTTAACATGCCAGTATAATGTTTAGATTGCTATCAAAACCTGTGAGGCATTCAAAAACCTATGAGGCATTCAAATTTAAATTGGGCAAAATCATAACTTTATAAATGATATGTGTCCAGGTTCCAAGGTTTGAAGTGATATGGGGAAATCAGTACACAACAAGATTCCTGTTAGTTAAAACACTCTATTTTACATTCCACCTAGCACTAAGGGCCAGATGTAGGTAGCCGTTTGCATGGTGCAAACTGCGAAAAAAGCAGTTTGCGCCATGCAAACAGCCTAACGCGATGCTCATTCCCAAATTGCGAGTCGGTACCGACTCGCAATTTGGGAATGCGACTCGCAAATAGGAAGGGGTGTCTCCTTCCTATTTGCGACTCGCATCGCAATTCAGAATTGCTTTGTGACCGCGAATGCGGTTGCAAAACACCTCGCAGTTACCACCAGTGTCACACTGGTGGTAACTCATTCGCAAAAGGGAAGGGGTCCCCAAGGGACCCCTTCCCCTTTGTGAATGTCGACAAAAATATTTTTTCAGAGTAGGCAGTGGTCCTATGTACCACTGCCTACTCTGAAAACACGAAACCAAATGGTTTCGGTATTTTTTTTCATTTTGCAACTCGTTTTCCTTTAAGGAAAACGGGCTGCAAAATGAAAAAAAAAAAAACTGCTTTATTTAAAAAGCAGTCACAGACATGGAGGTCTGCTGACTTCAGCAGGCCTCCATCCCTGTGAGTGCAGGGACTCGCTATGGGGTCACAAAATACGACCCACCTCATGAATATTGATGAGGTGGGTCTTTGCGACCCCATAGCGAGTCGCAGACGGTGTCTGAGACACCGTTCTACATCCGAGATTGCGACTCGGAAATTGCGAGTTGGACAGACTCGCATATTCCGAGTCGCAATCTCGGACCTTCCTACATCTGGCCCTAAATCACCTCCTTAATCCTAATTTCATACTGGAATTATGAAGCACATTCAAATTTTAGTTGGATTTAATAAAACCCTTTCCATTTCTACGTATAAAAATGAAGATCCAGAAATTTGGCTAGGTAGGCAGTAGCCCAATCAGAGAGGAATTTGGCAGTGTCACTTTGATGATGTTTATTTCCCAGGCTTGCACAAATACCTAACAGAGCTTCTTTTGAGCTTTTCTTCCACTTGTGGGCAGTGAGAGACAGAATTTTGTTTGGGCAATCGTTGGTGTGAAGGACCTTTTCTATTTGACAGGTGTGAGGTAGTGATGGAGGAATATGTGTAGCTTTTGCTGGGCATTTAGACATTCTGTGGGACACTTATGGCATTGAATGAGGGTAATGTAGCAGCATTAAAATGTTTGTTTTGTTTCTGACTGAAGCCAACATCCAACCCATAAATTACTAGTAGCAAATGATTATATTTTACTCTTTTGTGGTCTGTTGACGTTTTAGAGCAATGTGTATTCACTTTATTCCACATGGCTCTTTATCATCCTTCCGTGTGGAATGATCTTGCATCTCTGAAGGGTTTTACTGTACATTCTTTTGTATAATGGATAAGGTGTATTATGACACAGTTTTTAACAGGGTACCGTACATATTACACATGTTAAGTGAAAAGTGTGTGAAATAGCAATTATTTGTGAGAGGTAGACATACCTAGGAATTAAGGTTCTAGACCAGCTTGTACATAAAAGAGTGATGTGCGAATGTGAACTCAGTGATGATTCGGTTCGACCTGTAGTACCCTGTAGTGTCTGGGCTTTCAGATAGTCCTCCAGGATTGACTACTCAGCTTAGTAACATGACCCTGGCTTTGTATTACAGAAGGCTGTAAAGGTAATGTTTTGCCAAAGAGATTTGGGTGTTATTTATCTCTAAGACTTCCCTTTTGATTTCGGGTGAGCCCTTAATTTCGCATAGTAAATGGCTTATGTAACACTTTGATTTATACCACTTTTGCAACATCTTGAACTTTAATTAAAAAACAAAGAATAATAAGGGGGAGCTTTGTATTTTCTTTCTTTATTGTGTAGTTCCTTTCTTGGTGATAAGGATGGAAAACCATAAGGAAGAGATATTTTTCCACATATCTCTCCATCCTTAAAACCTTTTTTCTCTGTTAGTCCCATGTGAAAATGCTGGCCATTAAGTAGTTCTCTTCACCATGTCAAAATAGAGTGATATATCTTCTCAAAGAAGCTTAATATGCTTGTGGTTTGCATAGCCACTTTTCTAGGTCTATGCAGCCTCCGCAGGGTTACTAGGTGCAATATAAATGGTGGTTGCTATCCGGTAAGAAGTTAGTTTTCTCTTATGTCCCAAAAGGAAATAATGGTTTAATTTCTACTTATCACTGTGTGTTGCTCAGTATTTCAAAGAACAAGAAGCTTGAGGGAAGCTTAAGTATTGTTCTTCTGTCTGTTAACTGAAGTCGGTCTACATATTTTTATCACTGTTGAAGTAAAACTTCTAAAATGACTTTTCTTAAGGGCTCCCTTTCTCAAAGTATTTAGAATACTGTAGGTTTAGTGCCTGCATGATTCATAGTTATAACAATGTTTGTTTCTCCTCCAGAATTGTAAGGAATTTGTAAGCAAATATGTAGTTCTTGTTCTCTCTAAGAATCATACCAGGATGTATCACAAGTAACAATAGTTTTCAAAGATTTCCTATAGCAAGACTTAGGCCCTCATTATGAACACGGTGGTAAACACCGCACTGCCGGCGGTGGCGGTAGCCACCGCCAACAGACGTGCCGTCCGAACCGCCAAATAATGAACCAACTGAAACACAGTCATCCTGAAAACCACTCACTGCCAGCAGAGGAGTGCCGACGACGACGGCAGAGCCCGCCCACAGGCCGATGGAAATGCCCTACCCGCACATCAAATAATGAAGCACTAGACCACCATCAGTTCCGGGGGGTGGAGGGGACCACCGCCAGGCAAAGCAAGGTGGAAACTAACCAAATAAAAGGAAGCACTCACGGGAGGCTCACACAACACGCCAAAGCAGACATGGAGAGAGAGTTGCAGATCATGCCAGCCCTGCTCCTTGCCATATACCTCCCCGACCGAAGACGATGACAGTAAGTACCGCCACCTACTAAACAAGGGAAGAAAGGGCACAATTACATACCCACCCACTCCACCCTGCAACACTCCCACAACCCTTCACAGCAGCACAAGCCATACACCCCACAGCAAGAGGTACTTACCCGACACAAGGCAAATCCAACCTGCCCAAAGTACACACATGTGCCCAACACCCCCAAACAATGAAACAAGAGACCACGGATCCAGACTGTGCCTCAAACAACACAGGCCACACAATAACTTTTATTCAGCTCACAGAGCAACAGAAGTGCATAGAAGGCCAATGGCCAGTCCATAGTGAAAGAAGTCCGATGGGCCACAATGGCCCCAACTTGACTCCCACAAGTGCAACGGTACCCCACCTCAGAGGGGCAACAATGGGACATCCAGGCACCTCAGGGAACAGGGTCAGGGGGTGGTGGGGATTTACGACTGGCTGGGGTGTCTTAGATTTCCATTTGGAAGGTGGAGGGGGCTTAGGTTTAGTCACAGCAGCTAGTGGAGCGGACTTGGCCTGGGGTGCGGCAGATGTTCCTGGGCCAGCACGGGATCTCTTCGTCACAGGGGAGGTAGCATGGGAATGGGAAGGGCGGACAGGGGCGGGCTGTGACGTGGGAGGAGTGGACAGGGCAAGGAGGTGAGCACGTTTAGGGACGAGACGGGGTGGGCCAGTGGGTTCAAATAGGTCAACACGGGATAGGAATAGTTTCTTGGGTGCAATTGGGGTGGACCTTTAGGAAGGCGTGGGAGTGGAGGTAGAGGGAGTGGTCTTGAGAGGTGTAGGTGTGCGTGACGTGGGTGCAGGTGACTGGACAGTATGCTGAGGTGTTGTGGATGTGTGATGGGTGGGTATTTTGGTGCGTTTGAGTGTCTTGGGAGTAGGGGGGGTGGAGACAGTGGGACAAGACAGGCTGGCAGTGTAAATGTATGTTGTCAGGGTGTCTGCAAGTCTGGTGAGTGTGCTGCATGTGTCAACTAAAGTTGGTGTGGTGAGTGCAGGTGTGATGTCTGGGGTGCATGGATGAATGTGTGCTATTGTGGTGCCTGCAGGAATAGGGTCAGCAACATTGAATGAAGGTGCAGTGCCTGTGGGTGTGCATGTACAGGGGACAGACATGGAGGTGGAAGAGGTGGACACACTGGGGGAAGTGGATATTGGTGTGTGTGTATGTTGGCTGTGTGTATGCTTGTGGTGGGAGGTGTGGTGCTTGTGTTTTGAAGTGTGCTTCTTGTGTGTTGAGGTGTGTGCCTGCGTTTCAGAATGTGTGCATTGGATGAGTGAAGGGAATGGGGTGCTGGAAGAGGTAGAGGTGGTTGGAGGGGGGACGGAATGACCAGGGATACTGGCTGCCGTCCAAGAGAAGGCCAGAGCCTGAAAAGATCTCTGTAGGCCAGACATGGCACCGTGAATGCCATCCAGATAGGCATTGGTCTGCTGCACCGCTGATGCTAGCCCCTGGATGCAATTGACAATGGTTGTCTGCCCTACAGAGATGGTTCTCAGGAGGTCAATAGCCTCCTCCGTAAGGGCAGCAGGGCTGACTGGGGCAGGGGAGGAGGTGCCTGGGGCGAAGGAGACACCCACCCTTCTAGGTGAGCGGGCACGGGCAACTCGGTGGGGAGCAACTGGGAGGGCGGTGATGGTATGGGGGGGTGGAGGAAGATGACACAGTATGGGTGGGCCCACTAGGGTCCACCACCGCCAGGGAGCTCCCATGGAGGAGGTATCGGAGTCACTACCTCCAGTGGTAGTTGCCTCCCCCGTGGTACTCCCCTCACCCTCCAACCCACTGGTCCCCTTGGCGTCGGACAACTTTGCCTCCGAGGATCCGTGGGCCGCCGCCTCCCCACTCGCCGGTGCCTCAGCTCCCTTGCCAGATGATGCTGATGTACACAGACAACACAAGAGAACAGGGATGGGGAAACCAAACAGGAGAGACACTTGTAAATAGCTGAATGGTGGTACATTAGTCGTTCACACATACACCCACCCAGAAAATCTTCCACCAGGCAGGACCTACTGCTATACACATGGCTATGCCCCTGACTAGTGACCAGAACCCTGCTCTACAGCCATTCCCCAACTAACTTAAGGAACTGACGTACTGCAGACTTGACCCAAACACCCCTACTCCCCACAGGGGCCATTATGTAGATGGACATCAGTCATAGTCTCTGCCACTAGACAGCATAAATACGAGCGCACACACACATCCATAAAGGGGCCAAAATATGGTACATGTACTCACCCCCTTGTGACTGCTGTGCAGCCTTCAAGCGCCCATCCAGGTCCGGGGACACCACCGCCAGGATGCGTTGCATAAGGGGGGTCAGTGCCCGACGGGCACCCCTTCCTCGTTGGGAGGACTTCACTAGCTGGGCCTCACAGATCTTCCTCGCCCAGCGCCGCAGGTCCTCCCACCTCTTCCTGCAGTGGGTGCTCTGCCGGTTGTAGACCCCCAGGGTCCCCACCTCCTTGGTGAAGGCATGCCAAAGTCCCCTCTTCTGGTGGTCACTTACCGATAAGGGACACACAGAAAAGTAAAACTGAGGTCATACTCTGGCCAATCATATACAGCTGGCTATACGTCCACTATGGGACGGACATTTCAAACAACCTAACAGCACACACACACGCAACATGTCAGGAACCCTGGACCATACAGTGTCATAAGTGCATACATGTATGCAGCCAACACCCACCACTACACACATCCATGCACCCCAATCCTCCTACTCACCTGTACCTCTGGCTGACGGTAGAGCTTGGCGTACAGGGGCAGGACCCCGTCCACGAGCTTCTCCAATTCCTCGTTGGTGAAGGCCGGGGCCCTTTCCCCTGCAACACGTACCATTTCCATGACCAGAGGCAGGACACAGCAGTACACTCAGTGGAGTACCTGCATGCACGAGACCAGGGAGCCAATTGAAGTTGGAGTGACGAGTTCACGTACGCACCGCAGCGGTGTGCACCGTCACCACCGGCGGCAATCGTGATACGCTAAGAATGCCCATTGACAACCATGTTAACCAACGAATTTGCGCACAGCGGTAAACACCGCCTTACACTATTACGTCAACCGCTAGCGGTATGAGGTCACTTCCACCACAACACTTCTGGATTACAGGGGGCACACATTTTGGCCTTAACTACGCAGTTGTAAAACCCTCATCAGCACAATGCAAGCCCTATTGTCCCCTAAACACCCATAGGCATGTAACAATATACATTACCTCACCTGACCAGTCCTGATATATCATTGTGGTCATGTTGCTGTAATGTCACACACACTAAGCATTTGTGTCGTTGACAATCATGCCAGCAGTGCTGAATGAGAAACAATGTGTGCAGATGTATGTGTGTTCCTCACACATGTTTTCAACTCCTCCTAGGTACAGACCCTTGTGACGAGGGAGGACCCCGTCGATGTTCAGACCACTTGTTGATTTGCGGACCATAGTGGAGCGCCACATCATTATCAATTACAGACTGACTTGTGCAACTATTCATGAACTTTGTGCATTACTGGATCCAGCACTGATACCGGCAAATCGTAATCAGCATGCCATTCCTACTGAAGTGCAGGTGCTCTCTGCACTCCATTTCCTGGCTACAGGCTCATTTCAAGTGACAGTGGGCATGGGTGCAGGTTTTTCACAGCCAATGTTTAGCATTATACTGTCCAGATTCCTGAATGCATTTGTACAACACCTGCAGTCCTATGTGAGGTTTCCCCAAAGTGCTGACCTCCCTGCCATCAAGTCTGACTTCTATGCCTTTGCCAACATACCCAGTGTGATAGATGCCATCAACGGCACCCACATAGCTATCATCCCCCCAAGAGTCAGTGAACAGGTGTACAGAAACAGGAAGAACTTTCATTCCATGAACATTCAATTTGTGTGTACTGCAGACCAGTACATCTCACATGTGAATGCCTTGTTCCCTGGATCAGTCCATGATTCCTTTGTGCTGAGGAACAGTAGTGTGTCACACAAGATGGAACAACTACAAGAGGATAGAGGGTGGATTATAGGTAGGTGTTTCTGTCACTTATTGCCACATAGCAGACAACCAGGCTGTCTGCCCTGAGGGTTGTCAGTGTCAGTCCTGTTTTGCACCATTTTTTAGGTAATTCTGGCTACCCCAACTTGCGTTGGCTCCTGACACCAGTGAGGAATCCTGGAACAGATGCAGAGAGGAATTACAATGAGGCCCATGGACGTACTAGAAGGGTGATAGAGCGCACAATAGGTCTCGTGAAGGCTAGATTTTGTTGCCTACATATTCTCTGGCAGTTCCCTGGCCTATTGGCCTGAAAAGGTGTGTAGAATAGTGGTGGCCTGATGCATGCTGCACAATGTGGCTGTGAGAAATTCTATCCCCCTCTTGGAGGAGGAGGGTGCTGTATATCCAGATCAGCTTCCTCATAGGATGAGGAGGGGGAAGATGTAAATACCAGGACCCAACTGATACAGCTCTATTTACAGTAACTTTGTGGGACAATTGGATGAGATTGCTGTCTGTGCAGCTTACTGTCAGTGTGCCTTGTCATCTGGGGGGTGCTGGGTCAATACTCATTGCCACTGTGACCAGGAATGCATTGGACAGGTTACAATATAGTATAATAGTTCAACACATCTGTAGACACAACAACATGTAATGCGTGTGGTGCATTTCCTGCTATTCAGATAATTATAAATGAGTTATCATACAGTTGCATCCATACTTCACTTTGTTTAAGCTTAATGACAGGGGACATTGTAACTGGTGAAATGGCGTTTTATTTGGTGCAGGGATTAAATCGTGCAGATTACAGTGATGGGAGTGGGCTACTGGTGGTTGTACAATATGGCAACATGGTCGCAGCATTTGTTGGCAGTAGTGGTTGGTCCATCAATGTTTACAAGAGTTTGTTGTAGTTTTCACACAGTTTGGTCGTTGATTCCGTGGGACACTTGGAGGACAGTTCTTTCCAGAGTCACTTCTGTGAGGGGGCCTTAGTCTTGGCAGGTGTTCCGGTGCCATATTTGGGCCTGAGGGTCTGTTTGGGTGCCTGGTGTTGGCCGGTACAGGTTGAGATGGATGTCCCCTGTGTGTCCTGAGAGGGTGGTACATGTGCAGTTGCTGCTGATGCTGTTGTTGTCCGGTCTGTATCCTGGCCTGTAGTAGGGGCTTCCTGGTCTGTGTGGGCCTCAGGCTGTGTTGGGACAAGGTGCAGCAGCGCACCTGCTATGCTGACCATTGTGGCATTGTGCAGTTTCCACTGCTCCAGGGCCTCTTGGTGGTGTGCTAGCTGCATCCTTTGACTCTGCTCCAGGGTGGATACTATCTGGGCCAATCCGTCCTGGGTATGGTGATATGCTCCCAGGACCTCAGAGATCACGTCCTGGGTTGCAGCATCCATCCTGTGCCCCCCCCCACCCTTTGGCCACTGATGCCCTCCCACTGGGCCTAGCCCCTTGTGCCTATGTCCCCTGCACAGGTCTGGCTGTACCACTTGTTCTGGGGCCATCGTCTTCCTGCCTGTTGGTAGGGGGTGACTGTGGCCTCTGTCCATGTGTTCCACCAGTCTGTGGCCTGGATACACAGGTTTGGGGATGGTTTCCCTGGGCTGATGTTGTTGGCTGGGTGGTAGGGGTTTCAGTGGTATCCTGGGTGGGGCTGCTGGATGGTGACAGTCCAGGGCTGTGTGAGGGAATAGGGTGATCGTCCGTGTCCAGGGTTCCATCCCCAGTGTTCTGGGAGGTGCCTCTGTCTCCCTGTGGGGCACTGACACTCCTTGTCCTGTCCGTCAGGGTGGCATGGGTGGCATGGGTGGTGGTGCCTGTTGGGGGGATCGACATCGGATGGGGTGCACAGGACTGGGTGGTTTTGTGCAGGTTTTCACACTTTGGGGCCATGCAGGATGCTTTCGTGAGGTTAGCATTGCTTTTTGCTTAGGATTTGGAGGTGCATTGTGGGTGCTGTAGGCCATTGTGATTCCTTGCAGGGGTGGGTGGCTGTGCACTGGAGAAGGGATGTGGGCCTGTTAGTTGGTTTGTGGGCATTCAGGGTGACTGGATGTAGTGATTGTGGCCTGGGTGGGGTTGTGGTCCTGGTGGTAGTTGGAGGGGTGATGTGGTGCATGCATTCCAGGTGTGATGGATATGGGGTAACTGTAGATGACTTACCTGAGTCCATTCCTCCAGTGAGTCCCTCAGGGTGCAGGATGGCCAGTAAATTTTCCTCCCAGTCAGTGTAGTCGGGTGGTGTTGGTGGAGGTCCTCTCCCAGTCTTCTGGACTGCAATGTGGTGGGCTAAAATAGCGAGTCCTTAAAATTGCGACCCTGTTTAGAGAGTCGCAGCACCCTGGGCTTTTACATTTCCAAAATTGCGATTTCTGGTTAAGAAATCGCAATTTTGGAAATAAAAAAAATTCGCAGATATGGGCCAACAGGCCCATAGGTGCGAATGGGGCCTGTATTGCAATTTGTGATTCGGTAATAGCATTTGCGATTTTTAAGAAATCGCTATTACCGATTCGCAAATGTGATACATGGCATTTTTGCGAATCGGAAATAGCGATTTCTTAAAAATCGCTATTTCTGAATCGCAAAAGGCCTCCATGATACATCTGCCCCTGGATCTTCTCTATTAGGAAAACCTTGTCAGACCCTGGGGGTCAAAGGAGCTCTTTAACATTCCTTTATAGAATATAGATGTGGCATAATTAAAGCGTTTGTTTTATTTTTTTACAGTGCTGATAACAGGTAAGCAAATTAATGTGTTTATGTAGCACAGTCTAGCAGGACAAAAGGGAACATTGTAATACCAGATTGTGTATATGAAACAGATTTGAATTGCACACTTATATTATTACATTACACTTATATTACAATTGAATTACATTTTACACTTGTTTATTTGTTATTTTCCCGGAGTCACACAATTTACAGTCAAATGCCAGAGTCCGGTTTATAACCCAAATCTCCAGGTTCCAAAGTGACCAATTTAGCTGCTACACCACAACACCCCCTGCGATTCATCCACATCCCTTGGTGTGTTTAGATAGAATTTTGTAATCGAAGAATTCGAATAGTAGCTTACTGTAGTTTACATAGACTATAAAAGTATGAAAGTGTGATATCGGGTGAGGACAGTGAGCGCCATTGTATGGGAAGATGAACAGGGGACACACAGTCTGTTTTACTTTTCTTACAAACATGGACCATTTTATGACCTATGAGTGAGGAGGAGATTCTGGGGACTTGCTGTTTAAGTCACACTGGTTGGATCGCAGAGCACAGAGAAGTGAGCCTGGCAAATGGAGAGATCGCCAAAGCAGAGGGTGTAGAAGCGAGAGCAAACACAACAGAGACAACAATACAAATCAAGCATTGGTGGCACTGAAAGTGGAGCAGGACAACAGACCACAGCACCGAGGATACTTCCTGCCTTCAGCCTCTGTCTTCCTTGCCATATGTCACACAGCACAAGGATCACAGTACAGAATACCACACCGAACACATCAAATACAACAACGCACAGAGATCCAAGCAAAGTGCAAGTGAGCATCAACCATGACATAGCACAACACAGAGTACTAAGAGCAGAACATGCTCATAGGCACACTGCGTGGAATAAACCAGAGAGCACAGAAAACGCAGCACATTGGACTCCCTGTGCATGCTCCCTCTTAGGCTTGGTTCCCACTATTCTTGCTCACACACAGTTACATTCCTTTATCTATTACATCATTCCATAATCCCTAAGCCAACTAGAAGATAATCAAGCTCACTTTCAACCGTGAACTGATAGTCAGATGACCTTAGTACATGCATTGGTTTCCACAACTACTGGTTTGCACATCCACGATTAGCAGGGATACAGAAGGTCATGCATTGGTTCCCACAACCATTGGTTTGCACATCCACAATTAGTGGAGACACTGTGAATCTGCAGAGCTTATGTTTGTTCCTCTTCCCTGGAGAAGCAGTTCATAAGAATTCGCACACCAAAGCAGATATCGCTTCATTAGCAATAATGAAAGTTCTCCACCTTGCCTCCTTAGGACACAAAACACAAAAAAAATGTGTTCACTGTGTCTATGAGCCTCCTCATTAATGAACCCACATCACAGTCCACTTTGTGGAAACATGTTCCTGGAAAGGGTCCTACAGTGCACATAGTCACGTCATGGCGTTGTTTATAATATTATAATTCTCTGCTTTGCTTTACTGTGGTAGAAGACATATGTCAACTTATTGACTTCTATCACCAGGTCATACAGCTACTTATTTTGCAGACCTAAGACTTATGCAGCCTAGGCTTAGCAGGGTAGTAAACATAACTTCTTTAACATGATGTATTAATGGGTGCAGATAGATGTTTTACTTGCTTAGCAAATTGTGCTTCATAGTTATTAGAATGAAATTTCAAAAGGTACCCATCTAGTACATGTAGAAAAATAACTTTAAGTCCCAGTGGAATTAAAAAAAACAAAATGAATGAAGGGACACTTAGGCCCTCATGACGAGTTTGGCAGGTGGCAGAGACTGCCCGCTAAACTCTTCCCGCCTTCAGACTGCCTGTGCAGCCTGTGGACTGCCTATTAGAAGTTCACTGCAAGGCCGGCGAGTGGAAACAGTGTTTTCGCCCTCTAGCCCTGCGGTGTACAGGTCCTTAACATTGACACTGGCTCCTAATGGAGCCGGCGCTAATGTGGCGGTGCGGCGGGTGCAGCAGCACCTGCCGCACATTCCACTGCCCAGAAATTCGGGCTTTGCAATGCACGACGGGGCTGTGCATGGGGGCCCCTGCACTGCCCATGCCAGTTGCATGGGCTGTGCAGGGGCCCCCCATGGCCCCCGTTCCCCCTCATTTGACCAGCCTTTCCATGGTGGTGTAAACCGCCATGGAAAGGCTGGTGGTATGGGGACTCGTAATCCAAACCACTGGAACCGCCAGGCTGCCGGCTTGCAGCAGCCTGGCGGTGTTGGTGGTCCGACCGTGGCAGCTTCGCCACGGTCATAATGTGGCGTTCCCACAGCCAGCCTGTTGGAGTTGGGACCGTCACTGCGAGTCTGGCGGTCATGCCACCTCCAGACTCATAATGAGGGCCTTTTTCGAAATATGTCCTTAAACAGGTGCTATGTACACAGCGGTAAGTAGAATTCCTGTCGCCAGTAAATAGGATAAACGGTTAATTGAAAGAAAGCGGAAAGTGAAAATTTTGTCTAATGTTGATGTCCTGGTAAGATTTGTTTATGTTAATGAAAGATCTCCTGCTTTGCTTTCTCAGGTATTTGTGAAAGTATCCATGGTTGTGGATTGCAAAAGATTCCCAGGAGACTTCAAGAACTATGTGAGAAGTTTACAGAAGCATCACAAAGATGTTGAGTTTCGTTTTATTGGGAAAAATGAGTTTTGCTCCATCGAAGGAGCATACACAAACCTACTATCGATCAGTAATGCTATTTTGAAATCTATGGACCACAGCCATGCAAATGAAAAAGAAACTCAGTCATCAGCAAGACAAGGCAACGGCCAGAGCAAAACAAACACAATGAAGGATTCTACAGGCTTGAAGCAAGAAGTCAACTCTTTAATGCTACAATCCAAGTCGACCAATCAGAGTCTTAATTATGGTTCCGAGTCTGAAGGCTACAGTCGTAGCTTTGAGAATAAAAGTCAGAGGTTGGCTGACAGTGATGACATAAAAACTTCGGCAAGTCTTCCGGTCAATGAAAATAATGTCAATCATTTAGATGACTTCTCACTGGTGATGGATTCAGACATCTACAAGTACATACATACATTTAAAAAGACTGAGTACCAGAGAATATTACATCACTATAAAATTGAAGCAGTGGATGTCAGTAATGATGATATCACAACCCTGTACCTGCAGACTGGCTCACAAATGAGAGGTGGTATCGAAACTTTGACTGAAGCGCACTTTGAGCTTTTGAAACTCTACATGGATCTTGAAATAAGCCTACGGAAGGAGCAAGTAAGCAAAACTGATATCAGATGTGATCTTAAAACTCTAGAGACATTGCCCACTGAGCTGCAAAGAATGTGCCCTTTGCTTCTGTGCCATGAAGATGAAAATAACTTTTATTTCATAGGTAACGTAGTCGATGTTTCGCAGGCCAAGCAATACATTCAAGAACTACAGATCACCACCACATTAAAATATCCTTTGACAGCACCAGATCCATTGTTAAGTACTTCAGCTGTGGGTCGCCAAAGAATCAATTCTGGTGGGCTTTTAGATCCTAAACAGTATACACCAAGGCAAAGTAGTTCCACAAAGCTTGAATCCAAGAGTGAACAGAGATTAGCTGCAAATTTTAGCGTTCCAAAAACCTCTTCCCTAGATAAGTCATACCTGTTGGACAGAGATGTCAAGATGGAGCAGAAATATTCTTTTGGTGACAAATGTGGACAGTTTGACACTCAGCAACATCTGAGCACCAGTGAACATCAGTCATCTTTAAGTAGCATGTCCACCACTACAGAAATGAAGGCTACCACTAGGCAAGCAGCAAGTGATCTGAAATGTTCGAAAGATGGAGACAGAAGTATGAGCTCCCCTTATTCCAAGAGGTTTGACAGCTTGCCTCTAGTTGGCAGAGATAAAGATATTCTTCAGAGCACTAAAAAATCAGAACATGTTGGTCCAATGAAAGTGTACTCTCACAGTAGTCTATCAAGTTCACTAGCAGGATTGAGTCTTTTGGATACCACAAAGACAGCTGCATTTGTGGACCATAAGCCTTCTCAATATGGAAGCACACGTAGGAGATCAAATAGTTTCTCTGCTCCTAAAACAAAGGAAACTGATATAGCTGGCACACATTCTAATACAATGATGCCTGAATTCAAGGATCATGATACAGAAAAGAGTTATCAGGTTTTCGATGCTGAAATCTCGGTGGACAATTGGATTTGGGCTTATGTAAAAGATGTGTACCATTCATACATCACAGAAATCTGCAGTCAGGGCGAAGTCCAGATTAGTGAGAACAAGGCAAAAGACATTACAGTGCTGAAACTCAGCTCTGTAGATAAAACAAAGGTAGATGTTGCCAAGCTGCACCTTGAGTCTCTCTACCACAAAAAGAGCACAGATCTTGTGTATCGTTTTTTCAATTATCACCAGCTTGGTGTGGAAGGACCAGGTGATGAGACTTTGACTGAGTGGTGCCATGTCTTTCAGAGCTGCTCTGATAAAGTTAGGGTGTCCAGGGACCAGAGTAAGTTACATCTGATATATCCCAAGGACATTCATTCAAAGATAAGTGAGAAGTACAACAATTTGTTTGAGAAAGAAATTAGGCTGCTAGACCTGCCTTCCATGCTTAAGGTGACTGACGACTATATGACAAAAGAGCGTTGTGGTCAAATCGAGAATGTGTTAGCGAGAGATATCTTACCAAGTTCTAATAATAATAATAACTATGATTTACAACATAATTCAGATTTCCATACAGGCAAATCAGAACTCTTCTCAGATGTTGTGAATGTTGAGCAGTCCAAAGAACTGGAAACGATGGAAGAGCTGAATTCTAATGTTCAGTGGAGCCCAGACATTGCCAGAAATAATGGTCATCTACAGACATTGGATGTACATAAGAACATGAGCTGTCAAAGTAAATCACAGATGCATGCAGACTTTGTACTCGAGAATGTGGCTGATGTGCGTAGTAATTACCGTAAACAAGCAGATTTCTCTCATCAAAAACGTTTAGAACAGGAAATAGCAGCTGACACCCATTCTTTGGTAGATGGTCTTATGACTGACAAACAGGTGACAGATGCAGTAAATTTGAAGAGCCCTCTTCCTGATAAATTTCAGCTGATGACAAACATTACTGAGGGTGGTGCTAAAGATGACCCTGAATCCCATCCTTTGCCCTTCTCCGTTGCCCCACAGTCGTTACCAGTAGGTTTCTATGGTACCCAACAGAATTATTCTCCCTTAAAGGCAGCAAATGAACAGTCAACAGTTGGTTCCACACTGGTACCAGATGGTCAGACTCAGCAGGAAAATCTTGGTACTGTGTCAGATGGTTCCACCACTAAGACTCACTCAAGACGTTTGAGTGTTGACCACCAAATTGATCAAAGCAGAGCTGCAAAATGTGAGCAGTGCAAAAAAGAAAACACAAGTCTGCAAAAAAGCCATTGTGGTCACAATTTGTGCAGGAATTGTTACTCATCATCAGAGACCTGCCATGTGTGCCTCAGTCTTTCCTCGACCAACTCGGAGAGTGTGATCAAAGGAACAATGACATGCACAACTATGGCCACGAGTTTACCCGGTTATAACAATGACCCGTCTTTGAAAATCATATATGATATGTCAGATGGCATACAAGGGGTGAGTAATGCAATATAACTTGAGCACCGTTTGTGCTTTTATTTATTTCAGAAAATGGGATGTGGTTTATATATATATATATGGTAAAGACCTTAGGGGAACCGTCTTTATTATTTCAAAGTTGTGGATGTAACTGATTTCTAATGATGAACACACAGAATAATGGCATCTCCAGTTTTCACATGTATATTCTGTTGTGTAAATGTGTGATACTTAAATTGTACCTTTCTTCTTGAATTACACCTATGAAATTAGGGTAATACAAATAAACAAAAGAATTGGCTATAATCATGTGGGCATGTTTCCAACAAACTATGCACGTGGGATTAATGTACGTATGAATATGGCATTTCTGTAGGGAAACCTAACCAAAAGGCAGCAGATTGCTGTTTGAATGAATGACATATTTGCTAAGCGCATGGCTACTCAGAAAGAGTGCCCTACACTATGCAGAGAATAAGAAAGACAAAGGTGTGCTGAAAACTAAAGTGTGAAAAGCCAAGTCTTAAATTTCTTTCTAAAAGCCCCATTGCTTTTGTTTTGTCGCAGTTCTCCTGGGAGTCTATAACAGGCCTGAGATCAAAGGAGGGAGAAAGTTCTGTATCCTGATTTTGTTAGGTGGACCCTAGGTGTTATGACCAAATGGCTGCAGGATGAGTGCAGGTTTCTCTTGGGCAAGTAGTGGTGTATTCTGGGGGACAGATAACCCGGACCAGAGTGATGCATTGCTCTATGTATTAGGAGAAGTATCTTAAATAAGATACGCTTATTCACAGGGAGCCAGTGCAGGTTTCCCAAATGTGGCAAAACATAGACTCAAAAAATTGTGCACCAGGTGAGCTGCTGCATTTTGGACTGTTTACAGTTTCCTCATAAAATACTATGGGAGATCTGCATAAAGGACATTGGCATTGCCCAGACTGGACAACATCAGTGCTTGTATCACTGTTATTCTCATTGGTACAGAAAGGAAATGCAATTTGTTTTGCTGAGCGCAAAAGACCAAAACACGTGGCAACTACTGGATTGATTTGGTTGTGCATGTTCATATGTTTGTTGAACATAACTCCCCTTTTTTTTACTGAATCCACTTGCAGGTTTGGCAGAAAAGGCCTGTATGGCCAATGTGCTTGGAAGTTGAACTTGGAATTAAAGCCAAAACTAAGAACCTCCGTCTTATTGGTATTGCATTTGAGTTGGTTAGTTTCCATCCAATGAAACAATAGGGTTGAAGATCCAAGGCAATTATCTCTCCTTTCTTGATGAAGACAATTTGAGTATCATATTATCTTGGCCTCAAAAGATGATTAGATGTTAAACATCGTTGGACTATGGGCCAAGCGCTGAGGCACTCCCACAGAGATACAACTGTTGCCAGACGAAAAAAGGAGGTAGATGGACTTCCTGGTCTCTGTCTGCTGGAAAGGATTTTTGCCACTTCAGCGCAGTATCTCTGATGCCAGTATCTCTGATGCCTATATCATGAAGGTGAGCAAGCAGTCTGGAATGAGGGACCGTGTCAAAAGCAGCTGTACATGGTCAAAGAGAAGCATGCATTCAGCTAGTAATAGGAGAGGTAGTTGAGTTATGTATGGTTAATTAACTGTGATGAGTTATTTGAAGAAGTGAGTCTTCATCTCTTTTTTGAATTGGAGCAGTACTGTTGCAGTCCTGATGGATACGGGGTTGTTGTTCCAGATCCTGGATGCATTGATGGAAAAGGCCTGTTGTCTTTTTTCTTTTATGCACTTCTTAGTCTGCAGTGTGATGGTGCCCTGGCTGTGGGTGTGCTGAGAACCATCAGGGCTTGTGAGCTTGTCTGCATGATAACCGGGGGTGCTCGTTGCTGGCTTTGTGTATGATGCAGTTGGTTTTTGAAGATGAGGCAGGCTAGCAGGGGGAACTGGTGAGGTTCCATCAGGATGAGGTGATGTGGTTATATTTCTTCAGGCCCTGGAGGAGGCATGCTGCTGCCTTTACAATGCTCTTATTTCATCAAGTTGTACCAAATGATAAAGCATTTGGCACCAGGCATAGTTTTAGTATTTCAGAAGGAGTGAGTCTTAACTGTTTCTGAAGCTCATAAGGCCCCATCTTTTCTCCAGAGATCAGTCTTTTCACGAATTTCGTGCCCACTCACGATGGCCTTTTAGCTCTGCGGTATGGCAGGAGGGATGCCATGTGTAATGCTGGAGAAGCAGAAATTCAGCAGCTCAAAAATACATGCACTGGCTCTGACTGGCTGTTGTGTGTCTTCATCTGCACTCCTCTGGGACCTGTAATGCGACAGGGAGCAAATGTAATAGCCCCTTGTTTTGAGGGAGTGTCTCCTGTTGGGTTGCACTTGGCGCAAACATGCACATAATATGGAGCTATTACATGGGAACGTCTTCCTCAATGTCTTTTTATGTGCTCAGCATATTTTAAATTCCTATCTGTCTTGACAAAGTGAGCTGGTGCTTAGACTGCTACAGCAGATTTAGGAACCAAAACTCCTCTGGCTTCTTGGAACACTTCTTTCAACCACTGGTACCTTTATGAAGCTTTTGACATTGTAGAAGAGCCATTATCACAGCAGTCCATGCAATTCAAAGATCACCGGGCTCCTGTCTTCAAGAATGACTGAAGCATGTAGGCAAGCAGAATCACGTGGCAACCGTTTCTAAATGTACAAATGCCATGCCATTCTCCATGTTGATCAGATTTATTTCTGTGTAGCAGCGATCGTCTTTTACCAGGGAGGTCTTTTGCTAGGGAGGTCCAAGCCTAGCACCCAGGCTTTAGAGGAGGAATTCACAGAATAGCTGTTCTTGAGAGATCATACACTTGTTAACAGTTGTCTAGTAGTGGTAAATCTTTATCTGCAGTGTGAAAATACATTCTTCCACCAGTACAGTTTGGCAGGGTACTATACGGACATCTCTACAATAGTAACAAACTAACCTACACCTTCTACAGTGAGTAGCAATTTTGGCTAGAGAAGCTGGTTCTTGATCAGCTTGTTTCGGGGCAATACCAGACTGCTTGTTCAGGCTCACCAAAAGTTCTGCACAGATCTCTTGGTTTCTGTCTAACATCCTGGTCCAATTCCTCTCAGTTTATTGGATGCCTTTCCTAGGACAGGAGGGGAATGAAAAATGTTACATCACAAATTAATAATAAACATGTTTGTGAATTCTGTGCACCTCCATTACCCTACCATCAACCAGGACATCCTCTTCTTTCGGTCCCTTGCCTCTGCTGAGAGTGCTACATCCTTGCACGGCAGCTTCGACAAAGTTTTATGCAAAAGCAGAGTACTTTTGTTTTCTTTGAATTGTTATCTTTTTCTTAATTGTTTTAGTCCTATGAGTGCCATCTTCACCACTTACATCACTCACCTTCCATGTGTGCTGCATTCTTTGAGGAGGGCAGTTCCTGAATGCCACAGTATTTGGAAATTAGCTCTTATGTGCGTATATTCAGTCTCTGAATCCCCATGTTTATTTGCAGTTGATACAGCTCCCTTTCAGTTAAGACCTTTAACATCTAAATACACTTGAGTTCTGACATCTGGAGCTCGAGACCTCTGGCAGAATCAGGACTTCCTAGCACAAAAGCTGGATGTAAGCAAGCCATTTTCACTCCAACTCCATCCCAGGTGGTTTGTTTTTCTTGGATACCTACTCCTGAGCAAGTAGCCCTCAGATCTTGCAGTAGAGCACCTTTGCTTGGTTGACTAGGGACATTTGCAAGGTATAGTAACATATTTTCACTGTCAAACATGACATTGTTTCCCAGTGGCTAAACATGGTTGCTCCCACCGTAATGGTTTAGCCCAAAGATGCTTGTAAAGGCGACTTTTGATTCGTCAGTCTTGCTGATGGACAGGCCATGATAAGAATTGAGATTTTCCTAGCCTTGGTGTCTGAAAGACTAGATTTTATTAAAGACACAGAGGTGAGTATTAGGCAGTCTTTTCTTGCTTTAATCTTTACAGTAGCCAAGAAGGAAATTACATTTCCCAAGAAAAAAGTGATAAACTACAAAGTGACATCACAATGGGAACAACCAATGGGACGTCGAGTATAACTATTAGTATATTGACTGCGAACAACAAGTCCTCTTTTCTTGATGCAAGAATTAAAGAGGAGAATAAGTAACAAACAAAACAGCATAAAAAATAGTCATCATAGTGAAAAGGTCCATAAAGCAGTCTTGAAACTGGCGAGAGTAGAAACGATTCCAGGAAGAAGATCAGTTCAGGAAGGATTCCTGTTCTGATGGAAGACTAGGTGGAATCAGTGCTAGGAGAGGGAGTTGGAAGCGAAATAGAAGAAACAGGGATGGGTTAATAAAAGTGGTGGGATAATACTCTCCTCCATGTCTTTAATAAAATCTAGCCTTTCAGATACCAAGCCTAGGAAAATCTCAATTTGATTACAAGACCGGAGGCTCATATTATGCATGTTCAAAGCATAGAAACAACAGAATCAGAAACATGTGAAATTGGTTTACAATAAAAAGTTCTAAACGTGTTTTCATTAGACCAATCTGCAGACTTGAGAATATCCTGCAATGAGGCCCCAGCCCAGAAAGCCCGAGAGGCCATAGCCCATCCAGCAGAATGGGCTCCAAAGGAGTCTACGTTGATCCCCGCTAAAGACATGATCCATTTGACCCAATGGGCTAAGGTAGGGGAAGAAACAGGTTTAGGAGGTTTTTGGAAAAAAATGAGTAATTGGGAAGCCGAGGATGATCTCAAATCTGCAGTACGACCCACATAATTCTTTAAACAATTTCCAACACACAATTTGGTTTGAGAGGGAAAAAACGGGTAATGAACAGAAGCCAGGTTAGTTTTAGTACATCTCCGAACCTGAAAAGAAGCACCCAAAGGAGAGAAGAAAAAGGAGGTAACATCCAATGCTTTAACATCTGAAATGCGCTTTAGAGCTATCCAACAGAAAAGCATAGTCAATTTTGCAGAAAGTTGCTTAAGGGAAAGGAATGTATCCTCTGGCCTGGCAGTGGAAAATGTTAACACCAAATTAACATCCCATATTGTGTTATATTTAGGAGATTGAGGAAAAACATATCTTACTCCCTTTAAAAGTTGACAAATGAGAGGATGCTCACCAGTCGGCCTGCCATTGACTCTATAATGTTCAGCTGAAATGGCTGATCTGTAAGTATTAATAGTGTGGTAGGCTTTACCCTGTGAAGCCAAGGAAGCAAGGAAATTCACAACCAACACTACATCAGGTGAAAAGGGATCTGAATTCTTGTCCATACACCAGCTGCACTAAGCGGCCCTTGCAGATTTAAAGGCTCTGGTGGTACCAGGGGCTCTAGATTGTTGGATCAGTTTGAGAGCATCCTCCGAAATTCCTGAGGTTCTCCAGGACGACCCGAAATCTTCCCAGCAATGAGAAACAGGGAGTTGTTGAGGACCATGTGGTGCTGCTCACCCCGGGGATCCAGCAGTAAGTTGGGGAAATGAGGAAGCCAGACCAGACGGTCGGCTGCCAATTCTAACAGCGTTGGGTACCCAGGTTGTGCTTGGCAAAAGGTTGCTATGAGAACCAGTGTAGACTGCTGCCTGCGTGCATGTGCAAGGACTTGAGGAATTAGAAGGAAAAGAGGAAAAGCATAAAGAAGAGATATCGGCCAGATCTGGAGGAAAGCATCTGTGGCTAGGGCCTGTGGATCCGGTCTCCAGCTGAAGAAGGAAGGAAGGTGGGGATTGAGACGCGAAGCACAAAGATCTATGGACATGTTGCCAAAGATGGAAATAAGACGATTGAACACTGAAGGGTGCAGTTGCCAATCGCTGGAATCCTGAAGATGTCTGGAGTACCAGTCTGCCACTGTATTCACATTTCCTGGTAGGTAAACTCTCTTGACTGAGATGTTTCGAGGGAGACAGTATTCCCAAAGATGCTTTGCCAGGCTTGATAAAATCTTGGACCTGGTTGGTGCCTCCTAGATGGTTGATATACCTGACAGCGGCTAGGTTGTCCATCCTGAGAAGAATGGTGCAACTTACTCTTTCTTTTGTAAAGGATCGGATGGCAAAGGAACCTGCAAGCATCTCTAAACTGTTTATGTGCAAGAACAATTCCTTCTGAGACCATGCGCCTCCAGTCGAGAACTGACTACACCATGCTCCCCAGCCAGTCCGACTTGCATCAGATTCTAATACAAGATCTGGGGCAGCAGAGAAGATAGTTCTCCCGTTCCAGGCGTCTAAGTGAGTTAGCCACCACAGTAGTTCTTCTGTGGACTCGGGGTCTAGAGCAAGTGGATCGGAATAGGCAAGACCCTTGTGAAGATGTCGAATCTTTAACCGCAGGAGAGAGCGATAATGCAGAGGACCTGGAAAGATAGCCTCAATTGAGGAAGCAAGAAGTCCCACCAGACGAGCTAGAGTTCTGATAGAGATGTGAGGGAGAGATAAAGATTGATGAATTTCCTTCTTGATCAGAGAGACCTTGTGTTAGGGAAGTTGAAAAATAGAAAGAGTAGTGTCTATGAGAAAACTGAGGAACTCCAGCTTTTGAGCTGGAACAATGGCAGATTTTTGAAAATTGATGAGAAATCCTAATTTGAGGAGAAGATTTTGACAAAGATGTAACTGGGAAAAAAGACGATCTCTGTCCTGTGCCATAAGGAGGAAGTCATCTAGATAGAGGATCAGACGGACACCGCAAGGTCAGAGGAAAGCTGCTACTGGCTTGAGAATCTTGGTAAAACACCAAGGGGCCGAGGAGAGGCCGAAAGGAAGAACTTTGTACTGGCAAAAATAATCTTCCCATTGAAATTGGAGATGCTTCCTGTGAGAGGGATGAATTGGTACGGTAAGGTAAGCATCTTGAAGATCTAATCTGACCAACCAATCGTTTTGCAGTAAAATATCCCTGAGATGGAGAATCTTGAAATGGCGATAAATTACAAAATTGTTGAAGTTTTTGAGGTTCAGAACAAGCCGAACCTTCTGGTTTGTCTTTTGAACCAAGACGATGGTGCTGAGAAAACCTGAAGAGTCGAACGAGACTGGCTCTATCGCCTCTTTGGAGAGGAGGGACTGAATCTCGCTGTGGAGGAGCTGGTGTTGGTCTTGAGAGAAAGCAAGGGGAAGAGGGAAACAGGACTGAATTGGGGGTTGATACAATTCTAAGAGTTAACCCTGAATAGACTGAATCACCCAGGGATCTGACGTGAGAAGCAACCATGAATCTACAAACAAGGCCAGTCTGCCTCCTACTGGAGGTAGACCAGAATTGAAAACACTTACCGGAAAGTTGTTCTCCTTTGTTGGAATAACCTCTGCTCCGGTACCCTCTTAAGCTGCGGGGGTAGAAATGCGGCTTTTATCCTGAGTAGGAATCAGGCTGGTTCTGCTGATTGTAAGAGTCTTGGTTGGGGTATGGACCCCTGAGGGCGCAGCCGGCAAAGCAACTCCTGCCTTTGCTGGCCCTGGAGAGAACCTGTAGCGAAAAAAATCTTCTTTAGCGAAAGATGGGCCTTATCCAGAGTGGCAAAGGTAGAGACATATTTGCCCAACTCTTTGATGAAAGAATCTCCGAATAATAAACATTTAGCCGAAGGACCCTCTTCCTTGGAGCTTCGGGTCAATCTTTAGTAGGAGACTTTTCCTTCTTTCAATAGACAATTGAGTGTTCGCATTACCAAGCATGCAAATAGCACGTTGTGCCCAATTAGAAAGTACTACAGGGTCTATTGGTGACTGTTCCATTTTGGCCTCTTCTGCCAAATCAAAAATCCTAGCGAGAGGACACACCAAGTCGAACAGTTTATCCTGGCAACAAGACCAAGCTCTATCCACACCCTTTTTAGGATATTTTCCGAATTTGGTAAAAAACATGAGCATGTTTGGGTCAATAACAGGGGTAGCAGTGACGTTGCTAGGTAATGATGGACAGGGCACTCAGACTTTAATTTATTTCTGGTATTCAATTGAATGGCGTAAATAAAAGGAAACAATCTGCGACATGGTCAGCAGGAAACCATTCCTTAGAATTAGGATGTACCATGAAGGAAGGGTCGAACATAGGTTCACCAGAATGGTCTACTAAAACCTGAGACACAGGGTGAGCGACACCACTGTCAGCAGGAGAAATGTTCTGCCTTTTCTCCCCAGGCCCATAAACATATGGATCCATAGATCCGTCCAAATCATCTGTATGACTAAGAGAGTCATCATCATCAGTGTCTCTCAATTGTATAATGTGGAAGGTGGAGGAAGGGGGTCCCGACTTAGAAACCTCTCGGGTGGGAGGACCAAAAGAAACAGAAACGCCTTTAGAGGGCCCAGGAAGGGTGGCCACACGTTTCTTGCTTTTCGCAGAAGACACATAATTGGCAGAAATCATTTTATACAAGGAGGCTTCTAAGTTCTTAGACATGTCTGACATAGAAACAGATACAGCCTGTTAGAGTCTTTAATAAAAGACTTTAAAGTTTCCTTAGAAAATTGAGACTCCTCTCCCTCAGAGATACTGAGAAGGAGAAGAACAGTCAAAATATATAAAAGTGTTGAAGTAAACTGGCAAACTAACTTGAGCCAGCAAAAAAGGGGTTAAAAAATGAAACTGAGAGAGAGGGGAGTGGCCTGAAGAGGTAGGCGTGTAAATAAACAAAACAGAGTCCTACCGCTATGAAGGAGGAGGCGGTAACCCAGTGAGACCACTCCCAGAGAGAAGTCGGAAAGGGAAAAGGAAACAAAACAAAACTCTGCGTCATAGAAACGCGACCGGAGTGAAGAGCGGTCAAAGCAGAGGAAATCCTGACAACCAGCACAATTAGACGACCGCCCAGCGCGTCTCCAACGGCTAAATGATGACTGTTACGAGACTCGCTGCAACAGGAGTAAAACGAGCCTGCGAGTGAAATGAGTGAAGATTCTATATTAAAAGTATGCCACACAATACTAGCAGAAACATGAATAAAAGGCAAATATTATCAACTATAAATGATGAAAAACAGTGAAAGTACTTATCTTGACCGCGAACAGCAAGAAAAGAGGACTTGTTGTTCACAGTCAATATAATAATAGTTATACTCTATGTCCCATTGGTTGTTCCCATTGTGATGTCACTTTGTAGTTTATCATTTTTTTCTTGGGAAATGTACTTTCTTTCTTGGCTGCTGTAAAGATTAAAGCAAGAAAAAAACTGCATAATATGAGCCTGAGGTCTTGGAATAAAATTGCATAATAGCATGCTCTTCATGGCTGCTAATGCATGCAAGGGCAACAGAATTGTCATTACTAAAAAACTAGATGGACACAAAGTACGATATTTTTTGCCTTCAGGAAGTCTTACACTGGGCACAAATTTACCAAAAGCATGCAGACTCACTAAGCATAGGAGGACAGTGGCTGATGTACTTCCAGCTCTAGAGACGTGGAAGGGTATTTCTTCCCAGGGATGGCTGGAATTCCTCTTGGTCAGAGACAGTTGCAGTCATCCTGACCTTTCATTATGTCTGAGGAGCTGGTCTCCGAAACACAGTCCCAACCCCTCATGCCTGGCATTTTGCAGTGGTACAGTCCCGGACTAATGGTCCCTCCCTTCTGTTGTTACTGCCAACTCTGTTGGGGGAAGAGTTGGTAGCTCAGTAATTCTCTCATCCTAAGCAGTTGGTCTGTGGTTGCCTTAGTCTCTACCAGAGAAATGCTGAGAGTGCCGTTGAGAGAGTGAGCCCAAACAGAAAATAAGGATCAGAGAGTTGACCAAGAGAGAGGAGCACATGATAGAACATAGCAGTAAAGGTAGAGAAGAGAGTTAGTGAGAAAAGAGTAATGTATTGGGAGAGATGAAGTAGATGGAAAAGGGGTAGAAAGAAAGTTGAGATGTGAGGTCGTTAATGAATGGTCAGTTAAATTGAGACAGATGGTGATCTGTACAGAAGAGGTACTGAGAAAGATGGGAGGTAGATGTGGAGAGCGTGGAAATGTAAAATAGGATGAATTAGAGAATGTGGTAGACGAGTTAGAGAGAAGTGAGGTAAACTGATATGACGCTAACAGAGAGGTGGCATACGTGATGGAGAAATAAGGGGACAGAAGTAATGGAAACAGATGTGAAGTGCAAAGAGAGAAGAAGAGGTATAAAAGGTTAAGATTGATTAGAGACGTACAGAAATAGAGTTAGGCACTCAGAGTGGTTAAGAATGGTGGGTTCATGAGAGAGGGGTAAGGGAGCAGGGGGAGGGAAAAGTTTATTTCTGATATAGGGGTTTGATAGACAAGGTGAGGCAGAGTGAATAGGGGAAGGTACATAGAGATGTAGAGCTAGGTTGAGAGAACGAGAGGTAAATATGAAGGGGTGCGGTATAAGTTGAGAGGTGAAGTAAATAGAGAGACAGAAATAGAGCTGGATAGAAAAATTGAGGCAGAGAGAGGGGTAGCTAGAGAACTGAAGTATAGATAAGGCAGTGATTTAGTGGTTGGTGGGTTACAGAGAGGGTTAAATAGAGATGGTATCAGAATAAGGGTAGTGATTTAGTGATTGGTGTGGTAGAGAGAGACAGATTGACCAAGATGGAGAAAGAGAAAGATAAATGAGAGATAGTGTGTTAGAGAAAGAGGCAAGATAGCCGGAGGTAGTTAAGAGTAAGTTAGAGGGAGGTAGATAGAGAGGTAGATAGTGAAGCAGATAGTTTGAGTGGTTTTCAAGGTATGGAGAGAGGCATCACAGTAAGAGGTAGGTAAGAGAAAGAGCAGTAGATTAATAAGTAGTGGGTGATGAGTTAGAGACAGTCCGATCTAGAGGTAGGTGGAAAGAGCGAGAGAGGTTGAGCTAAAAAGAAGATAGAGAGAGCTTTTGTGTATCCCGGTTACTTCATCAGCAGGCTTCTTGAAAAGTGAGGATCCTTACCATTGTTGCCTATGCCTGAAAACGTCTTAAGAGAAAATATTTCACAAAATCCATTAAAAAATTCAGTAGCTTTGTTAATGTTTGTTTTCTTTGCTATGCAATTTTTTCCCTCCAGTTCCCTTCCCATTATGCTGTGTGAGAGGGATGACTGGAGATAATGTTTTGTGAACCCAGCGAGAGATAGTCTGCCAAGTGCCATGCATCTTGTATTAGGCTAACGCATTATCTCCTCTGCATCACCTCAAGGTCTCCAATCAGCTTGGCAAAGGTGATGATGCGTTTTCACGAAAGTGCTTGTGACCAGGTGCGCAAAGGGCCAGTTCCCAGAATGAAAGACCAAGATACTGCTAATTCAATCTCAAGCTGCACAATAGACGCCTTGTAAAAATACTGTGGTTGGTGGGTAAGAATTGCTTCTCCCATGCAGAGTCCAGTCTACTTGGAGCTGTGATAGGCTATCACCAGACCCAACGTGACCACTGGATGAATAGCTGGTGGACTGCCAAAGGCACCAAACTTGCCTAGGGGCAGCACCTGCATACTTGCCAAATTTCTGTGACCTTAAAGAAGTATAATTTTTCTGCCTTCAGATCTGTGATGACATCACAGCAAATTAAATCAGGCGGCCTTATTTCGGATGATGATGTCGTAGGCAGTAATTTCAAATGCAGTTGGACTCAGATCATAGGGAATGAGAGTTTGGAGTTTGAACTAGGTGACATCATGTAAAATAAATTACAAGGGTGACTTTTGAGTACTCAGCTCAAGTCAGCCTTATCCTCACTTAACAAGTCGCGCCATCACAAACATGTTTATTTTACTTATGTATTTATTTGCAGTTTTATATTTCAGGATCCCAAGCGTATCGGGGAGCTTTGAAATGAACATTAGGACCCAATAGGTAAATTTAGCAACTGAAGATCAAAACTAGTGAGCAAATCAAGAGAAATAGAGATTAATTTTGTAAGTATTTCTTAATAAGCAGGTGTTTTAGGTTCCTTTTTTAGTCTCCTCAGGGGCATCCATTTCGGAACACTGGTGAAGTTTGTGATTAGTTCTCTTGCTGCTCAGGCAGCTGCCTTTGACCTCTTCACTGGTTAGTCTGCAGTTTCTTTAAAAACAAACAATGGCTTTTAAAAATCCATAGGCTGTGGTGTCACTGAGAAAGCAGGAGGCCGCGCCTTGATTCAGTAGGATTGCTAAGTATACACCTGAGCGACAACCGATGCAGGCTGCTGATCTGCTGTTCGGTCTGTTGCAGCTTCCCAACACCCCCAGCCTCTGGAGCGTATGCAGATGCATTTCACACATGCTGACTAACATGCATGCATTTTCCTCCACGCGTCAGGCCTGTCAGCTCCTGTGGTGCCACACGATGTCTGTCCCATTCACACGTTGTTTAAGAGCTTATATCACACAGTGAACCAGGGTGAGCTGGAAACCGCTTCACAGTGGAATGATTGTCCAGCTTGAACTAGTGGCTCTCAGCTGATTACGGCCAATAGGGGTTTTGTATCCTGCTTGGGACTCCGAGGGTTTTCGGGAAGGGTAGAGAGGTTGAAAAAAGGCGTGCCGTGCTGTAATGCATGTCCCTTTCCATATCTCGAACTCTTCACCCTCTCCAACCACCCCCCACCCCTCCAGGGCAGATAGACAAATCCAGGGCCACGCCTCCTCTCACAGGTAAAAATATGTTCAAGGTTGACAGATCTGCTGCGTTGCAGGGGTTAATGCCAGGCTCACGAAAATACACTTTCACCAAATATTCGATGACTGGCGTTGGAACAATTAATCTTCCTATATTCGAGTATTTCGGGGTATTTTATGCCTGTGCTCAGAGTTTAATGGGGAGCATAGAAATACCACTATTTCTGGGACCCTCAGCAACCGTCCATAGGTCTCTTGGCCCCGTTGCCACTGCCCTTGCTGCTCCATTGATAACTAGGCCTCAGGAGAGAAAGCAGATGGGGCAGAAAAAGAGAAGCAAAAGGAAAACTCTAATTACTGCTGTAGTTTCCTACCGAAATTCTAGTCACCCATTTTCCTTTATTACTCCAGGGCCCATGACACCGTTACTACACCACTTGTCCTCTCCAGCTTTACTCCCTCTTTCCTTTCACCCTCCAATCCATCCCAAATGATATTATTCAGCAAAATGCGAGACCTGTTGCATTGCAAATGCTTATTGGGCTTGTCAGAGTGTGGACCATCTTTCACTACTTTCCTGGGATGAAGATTCAAAATGGTGTCCACGGCCAGAGCCTCAACACATGGTTCTTTCACTCACAGAAGCAGGCTTGAGGGTTAAGCAGAGATAGGATGAGTTACCTGACAAATGCATAAGTGACACATATTCTTTAGTGGCATCAGTGTGGCAACTTTCAGAAGTGGCAAACCCCTTGTGTCTAGAGGTGAGTCACTTATCATTGGGAGCTATGTACAAATTATCCTTTCTGAATTGTTCAATTTGTATAGTTTATGATAACAATATTTTGCAAAGTGCCACGAAGGCACGTCGGCTTCAAGGTAGCACAAGAATTACATTATGCACTGCTATATCCTTGTTGTTAAATGCTTTTTTTTTAGCTGTTTCAAACAGCTTTGCCTCACAAGAACATATACGAATAACCCACAATATTAACTTCAAAAACGTGAAATGAGACAGTATCCAGCCACCAGCAGTTGTTTTGGCAGAAGCCATGTCATATATTGCTGGCGGGTACATCACTGATCCGCAGATTGCCTCGGTATTCCTTGAATAATTCACGTGTCCACAAGATTCTTCCTTATCTCGTTACATTGCCCTCAGAAAATTGGCATATGTTAAGCAAACATAAAAATTCATGAAATATTGAAAGTGATTTGAATTCTGCGAAAACTACCTGGCTACTCACAGGCTTGCCAAGAGCCATAGAATGCTAGTACATTCGGTAACATAAGACAGATTAATGCCTCACCATGAATAGCAGTGGTACAGTCGCAAATGCCAAAGTCCGACAGGGTTTCTAAAAATCTAACCTCCCAAATGTAGTTTCGAACAAGCAGCTCTAATAATCCAGGCGTGATGCAGAAATTCTCGGACAAAGCATTTCAGAGAAGTAACTGAGCTAAGAGTATGGATGAGAGCCAGAAGGCAGAAGCCCTCGTCATCAGAATGGCCTGCTGATGCCGACTGCTTGGGCCCCACTGTGTATCTGTTGGCACAGTACTTTTGTCTCGCATGAGTAATAGGTTGCACGTTACTCTTCTATACTTTGTAGTTTGTCACATCCTGTGTATGTTGTTATCAGTTTGAAGCTTTCTACAGAACCACAACCTCCAGGGACACTGGATACACTCATTGCAGTTGTGAAATCAAGGTCATGCAACAGTCGCGTGCCTCACCACAAAAATAAACAGCACACTGTTGGCTGCGCTCTTGTACACTGAGGTCTGAAAAATAATTGAAACAAAGTGTGAGAGGCATGGAAACGAACATGTTGATTGTTGGGCCTCTTCACTGAGTCACACACCTATGGGACTCATTGAATCCTCATAATCACATGCTTCACCGCCCAGCCTACCGCCTTAACCCCTGCTCACAACTAGCAGCTCTGACATTCATCTTTGCACAGTCGAGCTTTCCATCTCTGCACCTTATCCCAATACCCCTAGAAATCCCACCAGACTAGGCTGCTTCCGGTATTCTTGCTTCTCACTCATGCCTGAAACATCCCAGCCTTCTCACTGCCTTGCCTCAGTACAGCGTAAATCCAGTCTCTACGATAAAACACCATTTATTACTAACTCTCAAAATTGTTATACTGACCAGGCGCATTGCTTTCTAATAAATGTATTTTGTGATAAATAGTTGGGTGCAGGAGCTTTCAGTCGTGTATGGTGCGGTATGTCGGATTTCAACAGGAGTTTTTACACACACAAACAAAAACTAACCCACACTCTCTCCATCTCTCTGTTTAGAAAGACTTCAAAAATGTTGGTTATTTCACAAAAGAATGCTCTTTCTCTCAGTACACCTACCAATTATCATTCCTCTCCCTTCCACTGCCTCTTAAGGCCCTCTTGTGCACCTTGTTTGCTGTGTAATGTATTTTAACAGGTGCCAGCATGCTTGTCTGGAAATCTGAAGCTAGCTAACACCCCACAATCATACTGACCAAGGTACGCCCCTGATACTGACTGAGATCCGAGCCATTTTAAAACAACCATTAGAAAAACTAATATGTTTGTGACTCCCAATTGCTTAGCCAGCGCTTCATTTTCCTCTCAAATGACCACTATGCATGAATGCACATACATGGCGGCCATTTTGAAAAGACATGTACATTTAAAGAAAAATCATTTGAAAATGGCAGTCACATACACTTATGCAAGGTGGATATCTTGGAATGTTTTTTTTTAAGAAAAAGCATTCAAAGATGACCACATGCATGTGTGGTTGCCATTTTTGAATTATAATAAAGAGAACGAGTCCCGGATTAGGAGGAGAAAGATAAAAGAGCCACAAAGAGATAGAGAACATACTCCATCATTGACTCTATGCAAGGTTAACTCTTCAGCAGGAGAAGGATACAGTTCATTCAATCAAAAAGTGTAAGACCGAAATGTTGCTGGAAAGAAAACCATCAAATTAGGAGAAGGGAACTGAGATAGACAAGAAGATCATTGAATCATTAGAAACTGGTAGTCATAAAGCCCACTCTAACTCTGTATTGAATATCATTGCTTTATTTGCCAATAGACAGCGGAAACTGTATGTGGAAGACATAACTAGGTAACTCACTGTTTGCTCTGTCTTATCTCAGCTATATAGAACCGAGTGAGACGCAGACAACTTGATTGCTATTTCTCTTCTGTGCTGCGGCCTTACCTTTGTGACTTGCTTCAGTAAATACTGGTTCGATGGCATCTGTCGCTGTAGATACGCATGTTTTGCATAGCTCGCCATCTGGTGTTGGGCCGGAGTGTTACAAGTTGTTTTTCTTTGAAGAAGTCTTTCGAGTCACGGGACCGAGTGACTCCTCCTTTTGTCTCCATTGCGCATGGGCGTCGACTCCATCTTCGATTGGTTTTTTTCCGCCATCGGGTTCGGACGTGTTCCTGTCGCTCCGAGTTTCGGAATGGAAAGATAGCTAATTTCGGAAGATTTTCGTCGGTATTGTTGCGTTCGGGATCGGCGTAGTTAGATTCAACACCGCGTCGAAAGATCGAAGAGCTCCGGTGCCCTTCGGGGTAGTTTTTCGATCCCCAGTCGGGGCCTGGTCGGCCCGACCGCGTGCAGAAGAACGCCGATGGAACGGACCCCGTTCCGCTTCTGTCCCAAATGCCACAATAAATACCCCTATACAGACCAACACTTGGTCTGTAACCTTTGCCTGTCACCTGAGCACAGTGAAGACACCTGCGAGGCCTGTCGTGCGTTCCGGTCCCGAAAAACACTCCGAGACCGTCGAGCCAGAATACTTCAGATGGCGTCCGCGCCGACAGCCCACCGAGAGTTCGAGGAACAAGAAGAGGAAGGAACCTTTTCGATCCACGAATCGGACTCCGAAGGATTCGACGATACACAAACCGTGAGTAAGACGTCGAAAACCACTCAGAAGAAGATTTACAAGGCCCAGGGGACGCCACTGCCACCAGGCCATGGCTCGACCCATAAATTCGGTGACCGACCGTCGGCACCGAAAAAGGCCCAAACAGTGCCGAGATCGTCCGACTCCGGTCGAGACACCGGCACGCAGCCTTCTCGGGACCGAGAAAGTGCTGGAGACAAGCATCGACACCGAGATACCGGTGTAGACACGGCTCGACGCCGAGACAGCGGCACCGACGAAGATCGACGCCGAGAGGTTTCGGCCCCGAAAAAGAAAAAAGTCACCTCGGAGCCGAAAAAAGATGCATACAGGGTTTCGGTGCCAAAACAGACTGCAACCGACCCAGTTTCAGGCTCTTATACAGAAGAGCAATCGCTAACCTCCCAAATGCGAAAGCATAGGTTTGAGGAAGAGCTACAATCAACTGACGTAGACCATACGCAAGAGCGTATTTTCATACAGGAGGGGACAGGAAAAATAAGCACCCTTCCCCCTATTAGAAGAAAGAGAAGATTGGAGTTCCAAACTGAACAAACACCACAAACAAAGGTGGTGAAAAAGGTTACTCCACCACCCTCTCCTCCACCTGTAATTAATGTCTCACCAGCACAAACTCCATCACATTCCCCAGCTCACACCACCATGAGCCAGGGTGACCAAGATCAGGACACATGGGACTTATACGACGCCCCAGTGTCAGATAACAGCCCGGAGGCATACCCTACGAAGCCATCTCCACCAGAGGACAGCACTGCGTATTCTCAAGTGGTGGCTAGAGCAGCACAATTTCACAATGTAAGCCTCCACTCAGAACAGGTCGAGGATGACTTTTTATTCAACACCCTCTCCTCCACCCACAGCTCATACCAAAGCCTGCCTATGCTCCCTGGTATGCTCCGGCACGCAAAAGAAATCTTTAAGGAGCCGGTCAAAAGTAGGGCAATCACACCAAGAGTGGAAAAAAAGTATAAGGCGCCTCCTACAGACCCGGTTTTCATCACTACACAGCTGCCACCAGACTCTGTCGTTGTAGGAGCAGCTAGGAAAAGGGCCAACTCCCACACATCTGGAGATGCACCACCCCCAGATAAAGAAAGCCGCAAGTTCGATGCAGCTGGTAAGAGAGTCGCAGCACAAGCTGCAAACCAGTGGCGCATCGCTAACTCTCAGGCACTACTTGCGAGCTATGACAGAGCCCATTGGGATGAGATGCAACATCTCATTGAACATCTGCCCAAGGGCCTACAAAAGAGGGCAAAACAAGTGGTTGAGGAGGGACAGAACATTTCAAACAACCAAATACGCTCCTCCATGGACGCTGCAGATACAGCTGCACGGACAATTAATACATCTGTAACTATCAGAAGGCATGCATGGCTACGAACGTCTGGATTTAAACCAGAGATTCAGCAAGCAGTTCTCAATATGCCTTTTAACGAAAAAGAACTGTTCGGTCCAGAAGTGGACACAGCGTTTGAGAAACTCAAAAAGGACACGGACACTGCTAAAGCCATGGGCGCACTCTACTCCCCGCAGAGCAGAGGGAATTACAGCACATTCCGTAAAACACCCTTTAGAGGGGGGTTTCGGGGTCAGGGCACACAAGCCAGCACCTCACAGGCAACACCGTCCAGTTACCAGGGACAGTACAGAGGAGGTTTTCGGGGACAATATAGAGGAGGGCAATTCCCTAGGAATAGGGGAAAATTTCAAAGCCCCAAAACCCCTACTACTAAGCAGTGACTCACATGTCACTCACCCCCTCCACACAACACCAGTGGGGGGAAGAATAGGTCATTATTACAAAGCATGGGAGGAAATCACTACAGACACTTGGGTTCTAGCAATTATCCAACATGGTTATTGCATAGAATTTCTACAATTCCCTCCAAACATACCACCAAAAGCACAAAATTTGACAAAACATCATTCCAATCTCCTGGAGATAGAAGTGCAGGCACTATTGCAGAAGAATGCAATCGAATTAGTACCAAACACACAAATAAACACAGGAGTTTACTCACTGTACTTTCTGATACCAAAGAAGGACAAAACGCTGAGACCAATCCTAGACCTCAGAATAGTAAACACATTCATCAAATCAGACCACTTTGACATGGTCACACTACAAGAAGTGTTACCATTGCTAAAACTACACGACTACATGACAACTTTAGACCTCAAAGACGCATATTTCCATATACCAATACACCCATCGCACAGGAAATACCTAAGGTTTGTATTCAAAGGAATACATTACCAATTCAAGGTATTGCCTTTCGGACTAACAACCGCACCAAGAGTCTTTACCAAATGTCTAGCAGTAGTCGCTGCACACATCAGAAGGCAGCAAATACATGTGTTCCCATATCTAGACGACTGGCTAATCAAGGCCCATTCGTTAATAGAGTGCTCAAACCACACAAATCAGATCATACAAACCCTCTTCAAACTAGGGTTCACCGTCAACTTCACGAAATCCAACATTCTGCCGTGCAAGGTACAACAATACCTAGGAGCCATAATAGACTCAACAAAAGGAGTAGCCACTCCAAGTCCCCAAAGAATCCAAAATTTCAACAACATCATACAACGCATGTATCCAACACAAAAGATACAAGCAAAGATGATATTACAACTCCTAGGCATGATGTCTTCATGCATAGCCATTGTCCTAAATGCAAGACTGCACATGAGGCCCTTACACCAGTGCCTAGCATCACAGTGGTCACAAGCACAGGGTCATCTTCTAGATCTGGTGTTAATAGACCGCCAAACTTACCTCGAATACCTTGAATACGCTTCTATGGTGGAACAACATAAATTTAAACAAAGGGCGGCCTTTCCAAGACCCAGTGCCACAATACATAATAACAACAGATGCTTCCATGACAGGGTGGGGAGCACACCTCGATCAACACAGCATACAAGGACAATGGAACGTACATCAAACAAAACTGCATATAAATCACCTAGAACTCCTAGCAGTTTTTCAAGCACTAAAAGCTTTCCAACCAATAATAGTTCACAAATACATTCTCGTCAAAACAGACAACATGACAACAATGTATTATCTAAACACACAAGGGGGGACACACTCCACGCAGTTAAGCCTGCTAGCACAAAAAATTTGGCGTTGGGCAATTCACAACCAAATTCGCCTAATAGCACAATTTATACCAGGGATTCAGAATCAACTCGCAGACAATCTCTCTCGAGATCACCAACAGGTCCACGAATGGGAAATTCACCCCCAAATTCTGAACACCTATTTCAAACTCTGGGGAACACCTCAAATAAACTTGTTTGCGACGAAGGAGAACGCAAAATGCCAAAACTTCGCATCCAGATACCCACACAAGCAGTCCCAAGGCAATGCCCTATGGATGAACTGGTCAGGGATATTTGCTTACGCTTTTCCTCCTCTCCCTCTCCTTCCTTATCTGCTAAACAAACTCAGTCAAAACAAACTCAAACTCATATTAATAGCACCAACTTGGGCAAGGCAACCCTGGTACACAACGCTGCTAGACCTATCAGTAGTACCCCACATCAAATTGCCCAACAGGCCAGATCTATTGACACAACACAACCAAAAGATCAGACACCCAGATCCAGCATCGCTGAATCTAGCAATTTGGCTCCTGAAATCCTAGAATTCGGGCACTTACAACTTACCCAAGAATGTATGGAAGTCATAAAGCAAGCCAGAAGGCCATCCACCAGGCACTGCTATGCAAGTAAATGGAAGAGGTTTGTTTGCTACTGCCATATTAATCAAATCCAACCATTACACACGACTCCAAAACATGTAGTGGGTTACTTGCTTCACTTACAAAAATCTAACCTGGCTTTCTCTTCCATTAAAATACACCTTGCAGCAATATCTGCATACCTGCAGACTACCTATTCAACTTCCCTATATAGGATACCAGTCATTAAAGCATTCATGGAGGGCCTTAAGAGAATTATACCACCAAGAACACCACCTGTTCCTTCATGGAACCTAAATGTTGTCCTAACTAGACTTATGGGTCCACCTTTTGAACCCATGCACTCCTGCGAAATACAGTTCCTAACCTGGAAGGTTGCATTTCTCATCGCCATTACTTCCCTAAGAAGAGTAAGCGAGATTCAGGCGTTTACAATACAAGAACCTTTTATACAACTACACAAGAATAAGGTCGTCCTAAGGACTAATCCAAATTTTTTACCAAAGGTTATTTCACTGTTCCATCTAAATCAAACAGTGGAACTTCCAGTGTTCTTTCCACAGCCAGATACCGTAGCTGAGAGGGCACTACATACATTAGATGTCAAAAGAGCATTAATGTATTACATTGACAGAACAAAGAACATCAGAAAGACTAAACAACTATTTATTGCATTTCAAAAACCTCATGCAGGAAACCCAATATCAAAACAAGGTATAGCCAGATGGATAGTTAAATGCATCCAAATCTGCTACCTTAAAGCTAAACGACATCTGCCCATTACACCAAGGGCACACTCAACCAGAAAGAAAGGTGCTACCATGGCCTTTCTAGGAAACATCCCAATGCAAGAAATATGTAAGGCAGCCACATGGTCTACGCCTCACACATTCACCAAGCACTACTGTGTAGACGTGTTATCCGCACAACAAGCCACAGTAGGTCAAGCCGTATTAAGAACATTGTTTCAGACTACTTCCACTCCTACAGGCTGAGCCACCGCTTTTGGGGAGATAACTGCTTACTAGTCTATGCAAAACATGCGTATCTACAGCGACAGATGCCATCGAACTGAAAATGTCACTTACCCAGTGTACATCTGTTCGTGGCATGAGTCGCTGTAGATTCGCATGTGCGCACCCGCCTCCCCGGGAGCCTGTAGCAGTTCGGAAGTTACCTTCAACTATTTGTATATATATCATTTCAACCTTAAATAAGTACATACTTAGTCACTCCATTGCATGGGCACTATTACTACAATTCAACTCCTACCTCACCCTCTGCGGGGGAAAAACAATCGAAGATGGAGTCGACGCCCATGCGCAATGGAGACAAAAGGAGGAGTCACTCGGTCCCGTGACTCGAAAGACTTCTTCGAAGAAAAACAACTTGTAACACTCCGGCCCAACACCAGATGGCGAGCTATGCAAAACATGCGAATCTACAGCGACTGATGCCACGAACAGATGTACACTGGGTAAGTGACATTTTCATTCTTCAGTATAGACTCATGTTCCTGCATACAGAGATATGAGCTTGTTCTACATAGCTTTTGCATGGCCTGACACATTTTGCTGTTTGACTTGTCACTGTTATTGTTTGTTATGGGCTTGGTACTATTGCCTTGTCTGAGGAGGGTCCATCCTTTAGTAGGTTCCATTAGAAGCATGTCAAAGGTCCCTATCTGCAACCACACCTGGGATTTTCTTATGCTTTCTGCTTGCTCCTGATCTGCTACTTGTTATGCATGTGTGTCTCTATGGGTAACCTGTGTTTTGTACAACATGGAGAATTAACAAGGGCCAAGAGCTGAATTTTGCATGGTGCGCTCTACTAGACCTGTGCATGCTGCAAGTCCTATGCTGTCTTAGATTCTATTTGATCCTTTGGACTCATGCTGGAAGGTACTAATTCTTGTTGTGCTCTGCTGACGGACACCCTGTCATGACATCACCCCATGCTCCTGTTACAAGTGCGAATATGTTGAAGTTTCTCTTGTGCACATGCTGTGGAAGGGCTCTGATTTTGGTCCATCAACCTCCTGACTTTGAAATGGACCTCAAATAAATTGTGACTGAGGTGTCTATTGTGGTACCATGAAATTCTGTAGCAGAGCATTGTGCTTCTAACAGGCAAACATTAAACAAAATAAAAAAGCAGTTTGTTCAGTATGAAATTGAGGCCCTCATTATGAGTGTGGCGGTCTTAAGACAAACTACCACAACGCCGCCAGTCCTGCTGGTGCGGTCGGACCAGTGCGGCTGGCAGTGACCTCCTCCGGGCCAGCGGCATGCCTAAGACCGCTGGCCTTATTACGAGGCAGCAAACCACAAGGATTTTCGCTGCAGTCACCCGCCCACAAAAACCCTGGCGGTAACGCACCTGGCGTCAGGAATCCCGCATACATCCAAACACCCCCACCCAACCACACGCATACATCCAAACACCCCGACCCAAATACATGCATACATCCAAACACCCCCACCTAACCGCATGCATGCATACATACAAACACCCCCACCCAACCGCATGCATAGATGCAAACACCCCCACCCAACCAAACTCATACATCCAAACACCCCCAACCAACCGCACGCATACATCCAAACACCTCCACCCAAACTCACACATACATCCAAACACCCCCACCCAACCACATGCATACATCCAATCACCCAACCACATGCATGCATCCAAACATCCCCACCCAATCATACGCATACATCCAAACACCCCCACCCAGCTGCATGCATACATACAAACACACCCACCCAACTGAACACAGACAGGCAGTTCCATTCACTTGCACACAGACAGGCACCCCCCACTTGCTCGCACTTAGACAAGCACCCCCACTCGCTCTCACACATACACACACCACCTCCGCATTCATGCACACACCCTGCATTCTTGCACACACACACACACCACCACGCATGCATACAGTCACACACACACCACCACGCACACATATAGTCACACATGCACGCACACCCATTCCGACATGCTCGCATACATACACGCACACACATGCACCTACCACACACACCCGCCCCCCTTTCCGGTCAGTCCACCTACCTGTCTGGGCTACACAACAGCACAAGTCGAGGTGGTCGTCCGGGAGGTGGTGGATGTCGGCGTTTCCACCTGCCAATGCTGCACCGCCGTGCAAGTACCACCGTGCCATAATACTACTTGTAAAATGGCGGGCAGAGTCCTTCCGGCGTGGCGGTGCTGGCGGTGGAACCACCTCTCACCTGCCATCTGTCAGTCCAACAGTGTCGGATTTCTGCCTGTTTGTGGGAGGAAATCTGTAGGTGCCTCGTAATATGGCGGTCTTTGGACTGCCATCACTAGCGGTCATTTGGCACCCGCTTCGACGGCGGTCTTGGCAAAAGACTGCCAAAGTTGAAATGAGGGCCTGAGTCTTCTTTGTGCAGTGCTGTGTTATGATTGCTCTATGGAGATGTAGATAGTCCCTTAAGAACTACGGAGAAAGCGGACCATCTATTTACCCCATTCACCATTGATTCAGCAGGTGAGTTGCTCCCACTCTGTCCTTGACAGGTCCACCTTGCTTTTTTTGCTCTCTTGTTCCCCTAATTTTCAATGACGATTCTTGTATCTGGAAATCTGAGCATGTCCCTCCTGCTTTGGAGAGTCCAGAAATAATCATCAAGACATTTCAAAGTATTTTTTTAAGTGATGCAGCTTTTGATTTGCTCTCTTGCAGGGTGCTAATCTAACCATTTCAGTATTTTAGGATCCCATCGTGGCCACAAAGATTACTGCAGTCATCCATTTCTCTTTTTGTCTACTTTCTTCATATCTGTGATGTCATACATGGTTACTCTCTGCATCTTTTCAACAATGTCTTTTCTATTCTAGCAGTTCTGTTGTAATTGTTTCTGGAACAATTGAAATATGAGTCTAAAGCCAGCCACTAACTTAAAGTGTGTTATTCCTAAATTGGCTTCTGGTGTATTCATTACTTGCTAGTTATCATTCAGACATTTTCTACAAAAAACTAATAACATCCATATAAGAATTTGAAGTGAGACAAGGTTCCAGTATGCCCAAATTATGACAGTTGGGTACGTTGTTGACTCAAGTATCTTCCTCAACAGCATCTATTAGGATGCAGCATAACCTTACTAACATACACCTCAAACTTCTCCTTCTGTACAAATCCTTTCCAGACTATATGCTGCTCTCTTATGTTTTCAGTTCTTGTGCTATCCTTCAGTAGTAACTAACTCTATTCCTAGAAGACAACTTAACATATGTATGATTCAGCCACTGAATTGCTGCCTTTTTCCAAACTTTTATTAAATGAGTTTGTTTTTACTGCTATTCCTACCTTTCAGAGCACTCAGATGTAGCCTCCTACTTACAGGAAGTAACATACAGACCTTTACCTATACTCATTTGTTTTGCCTCCTTATTTATTTAATATTGGGCATTTTTGTATCACGTGTACAAGACCCTGGGGTTACAGAGCCTTGAACGGTCTATCCTTCTAAACCCGGCTGCACGTTATGTCGGTGACAGCCAATTTAAACCATTGATGATAAAAGCCTCTACAGACTTCGGTACAGATTTAGAGGTTGAGAAATGGGTTACTTCATCACAGCGTAACAGATATCCTGTCTGTCGTACTACAAGTGCATTATCTACTATGGAATTTGTAATAAGGTGGACGGGCTATCCATCACGTTCTTATGGAGTAATCTGTCTGCCAAACTCCAAACTAAACCTTCTATTTTTCATTGTAATTCTTTGAGGGAGGTATGAGCTTTATGTTCGCTCCACTTTCAGCACCCCCTCCCCCCCACCCAATTCCCCCATTCCCGTAAAAGCTTTCCTGGTTCTTCTCACACTCCCTCCTTTTTTTTTTTTTACATAGTCACTGCGTAGTAACTTGTCATCTCCTTTCTAACACTGAAATTCCTTGCTTTTGGAAGATGGGCCTAGAGCTCCATTCTGTTAATCGGAACCTTCTTTTTTTTCTTTTGTGTTTATGGCATACAGAAAATACATAGACAATTACATAAGTTAAAACATTATTTTTTCTCTTAAAGATATTGTCCTATAAATTTCTTGTCATCCTAAAATCAGATATACGTATCGGATAATATGTATGCTTACAGGACAGCTGAAGAACCATCCCTTTTTATAATATTAAGTCCACCGCTAATAAAATGTAAAACAGCATAACAAATATCGTGGATGCTAATTGTTGTAAAAAGAATAGTGCATGTTGGTATTGGGTAATGTTAGCAACACATATGCAAGGGACAACAAAAAACTCACAGGGACGGTGTAAACTGTGCAAAAAAGCGTTTTTCTTTTCTGTGATCTTAGGGGCAGCTAGAGAGTTGATCAAAGCATGTACCCTGAGATGGAAGAGTATACAAAAATTGTAAAGTGCTTAAACAGAAACGAGTGAGCTAAAATCTATACTGGGAATTTGGAAGAAGGATCAGGTAGCCTTTGATCTCCCTAGAAATGCACAATACCGAATGTGCAATAACTCTCTTCATAAATTGAGCATTCTGGGACCACAATTCTGTTTTGTAACTAAAATACAGTTTCTTGTTAGTGCTTGTTTAGATCCAATTTCCAATTATTCAGGGGCTTTATAATATGCTGGGACACCAGTCTCTGTAAAAATCCATTTTAAGTACATGAACTGAGGAATTTTGGTAATATGATCAAGCGCTAGAGAATTGTTTATGCAGCGATCTTGAGAATCCTGCATCTAGTGATTGCCAGATTTTGTGCCATAGGGGCAAGGGAGACAAACCTATGAGGCCTTCTAGGTATTTCAATCCTGTATCATCATAACAGATGATATTTGTTGTACTCTTGGGAACACAGAGTAGTTTGTATAAAAAAATATTCTCAACTTTCTGAAACAATAAAGTATTTATATAGCTCCATACTCCTGTCCTATATAAGGCAAATGGTATGCATTTCCCTCACAGGCTTATGAGACAATGTAGGTGCAAACCTACACACTCAGCACTCTAAAAAAATCCTTCAAATGGATTCCCCCAGAGACCAGGAAGACAGTCACCCATGCACTCATCAGCAGCAGGCTAGACTACGGTAACGCCCTCTACGCCGGCACCACACTCAAACTCAAACGCAAACTCCAGAGAATCCAGAACACAGCCGCACGCCTCGTCCTTGGCCTCCCGCCTCACGAACGAATCTCACCACACCTCAAATCCCTTCACTGGCTCACCATAGACAAGAGAATCACATTCAAGATCCTCATCCACGCACACAAATCCCTCCACAACACTGGCCCAACCTACCTCAATGACAGAGTGAACTTCCACACTCCCACCGCAACCTCCGATCAGCCGACCTCGCCCTAGCCACAGTCCGCCGCATCCAGCGCACCACCACAGGAGGCAGGTCCTTCTCCTACCTCGCCTCCAAAACCTGGAACTCCCTCCCCACCAACCTCCGCAAAACCAAAGACCTCCTGCTCTTCAGAAAGAACCTCAAGACATGGTTGTTCGAACAGTGACCCTCCTTGCCCCCCCCCCCTCTTAACCTCCCCCCCAAGCGCCTTGAGACCTTCACGGGTGAGTAGCACGCTCTATACATTTTTTTGATTGATTGATTGATTGAACCCCCAAACCGCTTCAGTCACTCTCAGTAGCTGCATACATCTTTGTTTGAATAAAAATCCCCACTGCAGTTCATCATCAAAAGTTATACCTAAATAGTTAAAATATTTGACCCTATCGATCTTAGCGTCCCATGCCTCTTGGCAGGCCACTAACCATAGTAAATTGTTTAGTCACGTTAACGTTTAAATCTAGTTCACTCATAAACAGGGCAAAGGAATCCAACAATAATTGTTGTCTGTTAGCTGTTCTCTAGATGAGAACAAAAGAAGTGGGAATACCCGCGTCCTTACTTAGGGCATATCCTTCCATTTACAAACTAAAAAGTGCTCCAAGCCATTTATAAAAATAAAAAATAAAAAACGAGCTGGGACACACCCCTGACAAACACCCTGGGATGACTTGATTAGAGCGTTGCATTCCCCGTCTTGACTTAGCAGACTTTAATGAAAGTCTCCCAGTGTGAGTGACAGAGGAGGTCCACAGGATACTGCTTTACCACGATGGTCCACATCATGGCCCACATCTTTAACCGACTAATGGTATCAAAAGCACAGGAGCGATCCATAAAATCCATGTGAATGGCCCCTCTCCTGGCCTTCACATAACCTTCCTACTACAAGGGATAAGTTCAGACTGTGCTCAACTGTCCCCATACCTCGGCAAGCCAAATGTTAGTTTCAGTGGCCCAAGTCTTCAATATAGATAATAAACCTCATCCCAGTATTTTGAAGATTGAGTCAACTAAAGAGATGGGGTGATAACATGAAGGTTGATTTTTTTTTTTCCTCCCTTTATAAATATAGATATGATAACTACCACTTATCATGATTACAGAAGAGGGGCCTTAATAGTTGTATATAATAATACATTCATGACTAACTGTACTGAGGTTAATATTGACTATAAAAATATATATTGGCAGACCATTAGTACTCTGAGCACTACCAAAGCACACTTGTTGGTAGCTGTAATAATCTCATCAGTGCCAATAGATTGACTCAAGACATTTGCGGCCATGGAGTCAAGAGCACAACCTCCTCTCCTATGTTACCAGTATCAAAAGCTTGGTTGAAGTGCTCCACCCATCTAACTGCACTAATGTAGGAAACAAGTTTAGGCACTGCATAGTCAGAGAAAAATGGTCCGGTCATGACGAGAACTCTTACTGTCCCCTCTCTCTCTCTCTCTCTCTCTCTCTCTCTCTCTCTCTCTCTCTCTCTCAATACACTTACCTAAAAAATACTTACATTTTTGAATTGTAAAGGCATATACATGGTAATATTTTACATGGTAAACACATGCATGGTAAAGATGCATGCATTGTAATGGATGCGTCGTAATGGTATTATGTGGTTCCAGCCACGTTGTAAATGCTGTTTCCCATTCTGCCGTTTTGTTAAGAGAATTACCTTTGGTGCTCCTTGGGGGTACAAAAGCCTTTATCAACATATTTCAGCCATTTGTTCTGACTGGTTAATGTGCAGGTTATGCATAGGCAGTGGTGAACTCTATCACCCTTTATCCACTTGAGTGGACTTAAATCCATGGACTTTCTTACACATATTTGCAGACTAATTTATTGTTAATTCCGTTCATTACTAGCAATGGCGATACCATCTTTGCTGTATTTGAAATCTTCCTATACTAATATGTATGTTAATTTAATATGTGACACACCTTATTAAGTGACACAGTCCTCACTAATTCACAATCGTGGAGTAAACTAAAATAATTGAAAGGTAATGATGTATATGTCCCACTTTGAAGATCATCGTCGGTAAGTAATCTTCCTACACTTTGTATTCTGTTTATTTTAAATCTTGGTAATTTTGAATATGTACTTCTTATGCATGATTAGTACAGCATTAATGTTTATGTATAAAATGTATAACAGTCTGAATAAACTTTACTTTCTAAACTCTCCCAGCAATTATACAATTAATTATATGTTCACCAACTACATCTAAAAAGGTTGAATGTTTTGTAGTGTTGACTTTCATGCCCAAATTTATTTTAACAGCCAAAAAATCCAAACCCTGGAAAGCCATACAAAGGTGGAAGGTTTGAAGCATTCCTGCCAGACAATAAAGAGGGTCAGAAAATAATGCTTTTGCTGAAGAAAGCCTTCGATCAAGGACATACATTCAAAATCCACTCGAATGAGTCTGAAGATAGAGTGACATGGAACAATATTTCTCACAAAACATCCTTCAATGGTGGGAAGAACAAGTATGTCAAAATTAAAAGTATTATTTACATAGATTTGCTTCTGATACACTTCTTCTATGAAAGATTCCTAGAATTACTCTATCGTAAATGCAATCCATACAAAGACGTGCAGTACTGTACACATTGGAATAGCGATCTTACGATGAAGCATGTGTTGTTTTTGTCCTGAATATTAGTAGTGTGGTTAATGTGTTCAGTCTTATTAAAGCTTAATTATTTATTTATGACTGTCAGAGTAGGCACTTATATTGAGTTCTTCAGTTTCTATTTTTTCAAACTTGTTAAAGCTGGAAAAAGTCAGATTGCTTTGTATGTGTTTGACATCTTGGCTTATTTTTATGGGTGAGCGCAAAGTGCTCCTTCCATTCTGTAATCTCTCTTTGGGCTTCAAACCACGCCTATGTCACGTCAGTCACTTACATTGGTTCGTGGGTTTGCCTATTAAAATCCGCTTGCTTTCATTTGTGAAAGGTATGCGTATGTCATGCCTTTTCCGGTGTTTAGCCCACCTACACAGCACCGGTAAACTACTAAAAACATACGAGGCTCAATGTTTTCAGCCTGGGGTCCGGACTACTTTATCTGTTTATTTTCCATGCCGTGCATTTTACATAGTGCGATCGCACTGCGTTTTTGTGTACTTTACACGCTAAAAGCTCTAACTCGAGCAAATGCGAGACCCGTTGCATTGAAAATGCTTGTTTATTTTCCAGTCTCAAAAATGGTCAAACATCAATTGACGGAAACAATGTTCTCATCATAGGCCCTAGAAAATTAGTTTTGTAGGCCATTATAAACATCAAATTTGTTAGCTATGTCTACAAATATTGTAGCTACAAGTAATTGTGTTTTAGTTTCTGTTTGTATGGGGAGAACGTGGTGTGGACGTATATGCAATGCTTCTGCAGTTTACCTCTTAGTTACCTTTAATCCTTTCACTTAACTCCAACTCTCATTCCCAGCCGTGACTAAGTCACATTGCGTTTAAATCCTAACTAATATATACAAGTGTGAACTGCCATTAATGCCCCATATCAATTCCTTATGCTAACACAGAGTTTTAAGAAACTGTTCTCAGACTCGGAACAGAAGCTCTCCTTTATCAGACTCCATTGATGGGCATGCAGAGGGCTGTTGATTCCCTTCCAGCTTCTCTTTAATGACCGATGTACTGGACATGCTCTCCATTTTCTTGGCTTTCTTGAGAGCTTCAAAACATTTTGAGATCAGAAGAAATAATGATCAAGTCCGTTCTAATTTTCCTCTCAGAATACCTTTTCAAACAAATGGCTGAATCTGTTTGTCCATTCCAGATCATGTGTGCATATTTTACAAACTTTATAGCCCTGATTTGAAACTTTGTATATCTGTACTTTGCTAGGATATCTCTGCAAACTCTGCATGAGTTTAAATTGGGTAAGGTGGAGCTCCCATCCCGATATCCTTCATTCCAAAAAGTGATTTATTTATTGTGTATTTTTAAATAGGACGTAGAAGGCCTAAAAGCTTTTCAAAGTGAAAGTAACAGGTCCAGCACACAGAGTATAAAATATAATGTATGTAAAATGTAATCGGATCTAAGAAAACAAACAAGTCAATAAGCAAAAATGATGAGACAAATATGCAGAGGTAATGGTATATAAGGACCAAAAGTTAGTTCCTAGCAGTAATATAAATTCACAAATATACAAAATATGAGCAGTAGGGTTGTTAGGGAACAAAATGTCTGGTGTAAAATTAAAAATGCAGTGCAGTACAGCGAGGTCCTAAAGACTACAATAGGTGTAATGGACTAAAAGATGGTGGATCGAGGGATTAAATAGAGGGAAGGGCAAAGCATTAACCCAGAAGGAAATTTTGACTTCTTGTTTAAAAGTGAACAGAGAGGTAAATGGTATGCATTAAAGACAGAATAGCATTTCACTCTGGGAGCATATCCGAAGCAAGACCGGCCAAACCTTGAAACCTTCAACTGGCTCATCAAATATTGAGAGTAATTTGAGGTTAAAAGTCTTTGCACTCTTTGTGCACTAGGCATGCAAGGATAACCTGCCTCCAGATGGGAGCCTCTCTCGTGATCATTGTGCAGGGGTGATGTGATCAAAGCCCTCATCCTCCTGGATCTGTCTGCCGCCTTCGACACAGTCTCTCATGACACACTACGCACCCGCTTCCATGACGTGGCATCCAAGACTCAGCACTGCGATGGCTCTCCTCATTCATCACCGGCAGAGAACAGAGGGCCCGACTACCCCTCCCTTTTCTCTCGGAAGCCACCAAGATCAACTGCGGCATCCCCCAAGGATCCTCACTAAGTCCCACCCTCTTCAACCTCTACATGACCCCACTAGACACCATCGTCGGAAGCCATGCACTCAACATCGTCTCCTATGCCGACGACACCAAACTGATAGTCTGCCTCACCAACAACCCAACCACTGTAAAAAAACAATTTCCACGAAGGAATGAAAGCAGTCCCCGCCTGGATGAAAAATAGTTGCCTCAAACTGAACTCAGACAAGACAGAAGTCCTCATCCTCAGCTCCACACCCTCCGCCTGGAACAACACCTGATGGCTCTCCGCACTCGGAAACGCCCTCACCGACCACGCCCTCAACCTCGGGGTCATCTTAGACTCATCGCTGTCAGTGGACTGACAGGTGAGCGCTGTCTCATTGGGCTGCTTCCACACCCTGCGCGTGCTCCGAACGATCTACAAATGGATCCCCACCGAAACCAGAAGGACAGTCACACAGGCCCTTGTCAGCAGCCGACTCGACTACGGCAATGCTCTCTACGCCGGAACCACCGCCAAGACCCAGAGAAGACTACAACGCATCCAAAACGCCTCTGCCCGGCTCATTAAGAACGCCCAACGTCACAGCCACACCTCCGCCCTCCTAAGAGACCTACACTGGTTGCTTATCAACTAGAGAATCAACTTTAAGCTCCTGACCCCCGCCTACAAGGCCCTACACGACGCCGGTCCAGCATACCTCAACCACAGACTCGCCTTCTACATTCCTGCCAGACAACTCCGCTCTGCCCACCAGACCCTCGCCAAGGTCCCTCGCATCTGGAATACCACAGCTGGAGGAAGATCCTTCTCCCACATCGCCGCCAAGACCTGGAACACCCTCACCATCCACCTCAAGCAATTCCCCACCCTGTCTCAGTTCAGGAAGGACCTCAAGACCTGGCTCTTCGACTGATCCTTCCTTCCCACCCTCCCTTCTTCCCCCAGCACCTTGAGACCCTCACGGGTGATTAGCAGTGCCATACAGATCCCCTGATTGATTAATAAGTGGCCGAGATCAAACGAGCAGCAGCATACTAGGAAGCTTTAAATGGAGCAAAATAAGTTGTGGGAATGCCCAGGAGGATACCATTTCTACAATAAATGTATCATACCAAAAGGTAAAATATATATTTTGGTCAATCTTTCTTAAACTGAAATAAAAATGTGTACTCTGGCTGCATTATTTCAAGATCAAAGTCATCAGCTAAAACTTTGCTTTGCATTACCTTGATGTATTTCATCTACAAAGGTGCATCTCATTTAAACAGGATCCTCATGATGCCCTGCTGAAAAGTTGATCCTGAACATCTATTCCATAGCAGTGCTGCATAATTTGATTCTATCTGATATTGCTGTTTTCCCTATTTCGCTCATTTCTACTTCCATAGTGCCACATTGTTCTAAACCTTCATTGTGGTTGAGTGCTGATTTGGAAATATATGTCATCCACTGTGGTTTCATATGCAAAGACATTGGTTTTGTCGTTCCCATTAAATAGACTTGCAGTTCGCTGTAAAATATGGTCCTCAAGAGAATTTATTTTTTAACTCTTTATTGAAACAAAGCTCAGTGTGTCATCTACGTACATTTACAGTTACAGGTCGACATAGAACAGCAGTAGTGATTACATCAGTTATCTATTTGTGTCATATAACATAACTTTACACCCTTTGGGGCTTTTACGGCCCAATCACAATTGTCTTAAAGCATAATATACTTCATCTAGCTCCCCATCTCCCCCTGCCCAGTGAGTGTGCACATGTTAAGATCCGGCACATGAGTCCCCTCTAATTGCACACCATGGTCCCCAGACTTGCTTCCATTCTTTAGGGCACCCCCGGCTCTGATATACCGCCTTGTTGGTTCGTTGACACCAGTCTAGGTTGGGCCTCAAGAGAATTTCTGTTCAGCAAAATGTACCCATGACATCTGTTTTCAAAGGCAGCAAGAAAGACAAAATCATTTTCTTAGGTAGATGAAAACCTTTTATGATCTGAGCCACTTGCAAAGTGTTTTTTAATCTTCTTTCCCTGTTACAAACACAAACCAATTCTTGGATTATGGAAGGATCAAGTACTAGGATTAATGCTAATTTACTTTCTATGGGAACACAAGTTGAGACTGTAACACCTACATGGGCTGGGAAAGTTTTACACATCGCATTGATCGTTGTTACCTCCACTGTTGCCCCTACCACACTCCTTTGCTCATTCAGCTATGCATAGCTGCTGTCTTGTATCACTTACTTTTTAACTCCTTTTAATGCAGCTCTTCTCACGATCCTTCTCAAACACCAGGGGCTCCTGCCTTTCAAACCTTATCTACCCCACTATACCCTGTCCCTTCTGTGACAATCAGTATTGGTCTCCAGATTACCCTTTCTTTGCACAAAGGTCATCTTTACTCTCAATCATTTCTTTCACTCGAACCATTTTTGTGTGATGAATCATGGATTCCCCCTTCCATATTGCCACCCCTGCAACTTGTACTACTCCTTGTTCTTCTTTCTCTCACATCTAGTAAGTCTTGGGTGTGCTATAGTTTTTCATCCCTCTTATAGTCGTTCTTGTTCTTCTACCTCTAGTCCTCTTTTTTCACCTTTGGATTGCAGTTAATCTTTTTTCTGCTTTTTCCATTCATTCTCTACATAATTTAAATTTTTTTCAATCATCCCACTGGCTCCCTATCTTCTTTTCATTTCTCAATTTCTTGATTTGTGCACCACTCAAAACTCGGTTCTTCATATTCCTCTGGTTCTTAGCTGTGATCTCGTTGTCCTTTGATTCATTCATCCTCTTTATCGTCTCTTATAATACCCCTCTCTCACCATCTTCTTAGTTCCTTCTTTTTTCCCCATGCTTTTCCTTTCTTAGTACTTGCCAAATCACAGGACACATGCTTTCGACATGACCTTTGTTCACTTAATCAGTCTGCTCTAACCCTCACTAGATCCTCTTCCCTGCCTAAACCTGGCACCTCGACCCGCTGTGACTTAGATAAAGCTGTCCTGTCACCCTCCTCTTCTCCTTTGTTGGAATGTCTTTCAACTTCCTCATGCTAATATTCCAACCGGAAAATGTACTCAACATTGCTTCCAACTTCTCTTTGTTCTCAACAGATAGCCATAAAAAGAAGGGCAAAGTGGCATTGAGAATAAACCTGAGCATCCATGTGATCGTACCTGGCAACTATCTCCTTACAGTGCCTATGACTCTGCTTTTCTTTCTACCAAAGATTCATCCAATGTAGATAAATCTTTCTGTACACCCTCAGTGCTTTATTTCCATTATCAGTCGTCTTACTGTTCACCCTCTATTAGATATTCCGTCTCATTTCTCTAAGTGACGCGATTCACAGACCCTGACCCAGAAGTGATGTCACCAGCAGTCCATGACCTAGAAGTGACATCACTCTTGGACCCAGATCTAGAAGTCCCTCCCCTGAAGTGAGATACCACATAAATAAATGTAATCGTCCATTTCTTTATTAACCCATGATTCCCCAGATTATCTTGCACAGGATCCAGGAAATTGACTTTTGTCAGCTACTGAAAATGTTACAGAGGTAGGTGTTATGATTCCATAGACCTGATATAAGCACATAGTGATGCAAAACATACAAGTTCACTCTGAGGGTGAAGCCGCTATTCCCTTTTTAATAGTCAGGATTCCCTATCAGGTCTCCATTTGCCTTGCAAAAATGCTTTATCAGAGCACATCAAAGAGAGAATAACCTCTGTCAGGAAACTAAAATCTACGTGTGCTACTAAAATGAAGACAGTGACAAATTATTTACCTATAAAAAAGTAATAGAATTGTTAAAATGATTTGTATTTAACAGTACTTGCCATAAACTCTCGTTTCAGCTGTCTCCAATAATGCAAGCTTTTGCAGCAATCCTAAATGAGCACACTGCCCAATAAAGAATAATAAAATAAAAATGAAGTGTACATGGAGTGCACACTGAAAGGGTATGTGTGAATTTTACTCACAGATAGACCACTAACATCATGTATGTCCATCCGCTGTAGATGTTAGGGCACTCTACCTAGCCATGGTTGATGACCCTTGTGGAATCCGGTTGACTTGCTTTGCAGGGACCGTCTGGTACTCAATCTTCAAGTACATTGTTTTCTTGAATGCATTCACTTTAAGTTTGAGTTAGTGTTCCTACTAAAACACTCCCTTTATTTCTACAGAGTACTCCTCATATGCCTCAAATTATTCTTGTACTGATGATAACCTTTCACTCACTTCAGAGTTGAAATGCTGTCAATATTTGTCTACTAGGGTTAGTATAGCTAGAACAGACAGTTGAAATTATATATATTTATTGTGTTCTTACTTCATACAATGCACTGTGTGAACACAATGAGCACAATAACCATTTTTCTGCGTATGGAGTATGGAAATAAAAATTAAATAAGAATAGAGATGCGTTTTGCTGCTTAATTCCGCTTTTGCATATTTGTTCTTTAGTTTGGCTTTCTGTACTTTACGTTGAATGTGAAACCGATAAAACCACAGTGAACTGCTGTTGTTTTATATGTTGGAAGTGTTATATTTTTCAGGGTACCACAAGTTCACATTGAGTTTGAAATAGCCAAATGACTGAACTGGATTTATTTGAAAATTACTGTTAGAAATGGGGTCTCTAGTTGGCAGTGTTTTGCAATCTGTCCAAGTAGGGACCCTCAGGCTACTCAGTTTAAAGGAGTCAGACAGCTACGATAGCCCATAGTCAGCCTCTTGGTAGCTTGGCTCAAGCAGTTATCTCAGAGGCAATGTGCAAAGTATTTGCACACACACACACACACACAAGTAACACAATGAAACCACCACAAACGTACTCCACACCAGTTTAGAAAAATAGCCAATATTTTCAAAGATTAAATCTTAGTACAGCTCTTAGGAACATAATACCTCCAACTGGGCTATCACAGTATCTTGATGGAGTCGCTTCCAACAGTCTGATGCCACTCACAAAGGAGTGCGGACAGTCATGGAATCGCACTGACCCTGGGTACAGTACCTTGGAAAACAATGAAGAAAACAAAGAAGTTGCATGGAGTTGGAAACATGAGGCGTAAGGTTCTTTACTGCTAGGCGGGGGAGGTGAGGCGTCGGTTCATTATGGTTGCAGAGCAGGTGATGCCATGTTGGCTGTAAGACATCAGTTCCATATGACAAGGCGGGGTTGATTAATCCAAATCAAGATGTGAGGCTTCGACTTTGCAGTGTTGCGATCCCACACTGGGGCCAATGGTGCTGTGGTAGAATCAAAGTCAGATGTCACGAACGTCGGTGACACGGCACTCAGGACTCGCGCTGTGATGGGACTTTGGAGGCACGGCGGTGGCAAGGGGCCTGTGTTTCAGGTCATGCTGGTTGCACTCAGCGGGGACCATGGCTCCGGTGCAGGCAGCAGTGTGGAGTCTTAGAGCAGTGCAGGTTCCGAAGTCGCTCTGGAGGCGATGTGCTTAGTTTTCTCTTATTTGCACCGGAACTCACTTCCAAGGGCCCAGAAACTATTGGCACCACTTGGCAAATCAGGACTCTCAGCAATGGAGCCCAGGGGCTGGCAGGTGAATCCTTTGATGTCCCTCAGACTTCTTAACAGGAGGCAAACTCAGTTCAAGCCCTTGGAGAACCTTGGAAAGTAGGATGTAGAAAAAAATCAGTCCTTTCACTCCCAGGACAGAAGCAGCAGGCCAGCACAACAAAGCAACAGGCTGAGTGGCAGTTCCTCCTACAGCATCCAGCTCTTCTTCCTGGCAGAATGTCCTCAGTCCAGAAGTGTTCTAACTATGCGGTGTCAGAAGTCCAGTACTTATACCCCTTTCTTTCTTAGAAGTAGGCAAACTTCAAAGTAAAGACTTTCTTGTGCACAAGACCCTGCCTTTCCTGCCCTTGACCCAGACACACTCGAGGAGGTTGGAGACTGCTTTGTGTAAGGACAGGCACAGCCCTATTCAGGAGCAAGTGTCAGCTCCTCCTACCACTCTTCTTCAGGAAGACCAATCAGCCTGGTAATGGGCCATCAGGATATGAAGGGCACACCTCAGCTCTCTTTGTGTGACTGTTTAGAGTGAATGCAGAAACAGCCCAACTGTCATCCTGACCCAGACGTGGATTCCACGGACAGGCAGAGGCACAAAATGATTAAGCCTGAAAATGCCCACTTTCTAAAATTGGCATTCTCGAACTTGCGTCTAATGGTGAAGTTGGTTTTTGAATTGTATTTTTAAATTGTGAGTTCAGAGACCCCAAACTCCACATGTCCATCCGCTCCCAATGGGAAATTACACTTAAAAGATATTTCAAGGCAATCCCTGTGTTACTCTATGGGAGAGATACCCCTTGCAATAGTGAAAAACAAATTTAGCAGTATTTCACTATCAGGCAGGGGTGTGGCTTGGTCAGTAAGAACGGGGGGGGGGATGGTAGGGGTGAGCTTCAGCTTTCCCAAGAATCACCCTGGCACATAATGTTGAAATACATTATATGACAAGCATGGCACACAAGAGGGGCTATGGGGCAGCGTAAAGGGATAGGAATGCAGATTGGTAGGTGCACTAAGTGAGAGAAAGCACATTATTTTGTGAAATAACCAGCATTTTTTAAGTATTCCCAAACACAGTGAGGGAGACTGTGTGTGTGTGTGTGTGCATTTTTTCATTTGTGTGTAAAATTCCATTGTGTGAAATCCGACAGACACCTCACCATACCCAACTATTTATCACAAGATGCATTTGTTAGGGCGGGGTACCGCCACGCCCCTTCCCCATCCCTCCCACAGAAGCTGCACCCCTGCTATCAGGACATGTAAAACACACCAGTACATGTCCTACCTTTTAAATACACCGCATCCTGCCCATGGGGCGGTCTTGGGCCTACCTCAGGGGTACCTTACATGTAGTAAAAAGGAAGGTTTTGGCCTGGCAAGTGGGTGCACTTGCTAGGTCGAAATGGCAGTTTAAAACTGCCCACACAGACACTGCAGTGGCAGGTCTCACACATGTTTACAGGGCTACTAATGTGGGTGGCACAATCAGTGCTGCAGGCCCAATAGTAGCATTTAATTTACAGGCCCTGGACACACATAGGCGGTCATTCTGACGCCATGCGGTCACCACCGAATGACCGCACCGCGGTCAAAAGACCGCGGCGGCCATTCTGGCTTTCTCGCTGGGCCGGCGGGTGACCGCCAAAAGGCCACCCGTCGGCCCAGCGGGAAAGACCCAGCAACGATGAAGCCGGCTCCGAATGGAGCCGGCGGAGTTGCTGGGGTGCGACGGGTGCAGTGGCACCCGTCGCGATTTTCAGTGTCTGCAAAGCAGACACTGAAAATCATTATGGGGCCCTGTTTGGGGGCCCCTGCACTGCCCATGCCAGTGGCATGGTGTAGGAGGCTGGACTGGCTTGTAGTGAGTACCAAGGGGTACTTGCACCTTGCACCAGGCCCAGTTATCCCTTATTAGTGTACAGGGTGTCTAGCAGCATAGGCTGATAGATAATGGTAGCTTAGCAGAGCAGCTTAGGCTGAACTAGGAGACGAGTGAAGCTCCTACAGTACCACTTAGTGTCATATGCACAATATCATAAGATAACACAATACACAGTTATACTAAAAATAAAGGTACTTTATTTTTATGACAATATGCCAAAGTATCTCAGAGTGTACCCTCAGTGAGAGGATAGGAAATATACACAAGATATATATACACAATACCAGAAATATGCAGTATAGTCTTAGAAAACAGTGCAAACAATGTATAGTTACAATAGGATGCAATGGGGACACATAGGGATAGGGGCAACACAAACCATATACTCCAAAAGTGGAATGCAAACCACGAATGGACCCCAAACCTATGTGACCTTGTAGAGGGTCGCTGGGACTATTAGAAAATAGTAAGGGTTAGAAAAATAGCCCACCCCAAGACCCTGAAAATTGAGTGCAAAGTGCACTAAAGTTCCCCAAAGGACAAAGAAGTCTTGATAGGGGAATACTGCAGGAAAGACACAAACCAGCAATGCAACAACAATGGATTTCCAGTCGAGGGTACCTGTGGAACAAGGGGACCAAGTCCAAAAGTCACAAGCAAGTCGGAGATGGGCAGATGCCCAGGAAATGCCAGCTGTGGGTGCAAAGAAGCTTCTACTGGACAAGAGAAGCTGAGGTTTCTGCAGGAACGACAAGGGCTAGAGACTTCCCCTTTGGAGGACGGATCCCTCACGCCGTGGAGAGTCGTGCAGAAGTGTTTTCTCGCCGAAAGAACGCCAACAAGCCTTGCTAGCTGCAAATCGTGCGGTTAGCGTTTTTGGATGCTGCTGTGGCCCAGGAAGGACCAGGATGTCGCAAATTGCGCCAGGAGGTAGAGGGGACGTCGAGCAAGACAAGGAGCCCTCTCAGCAGCAGGTGGCACCCGGAGAAGTGCCAGAAACAGGCCCTACGAGGATGCGTGAAACGGTGCTCACCCGAAGTTACACAAAGGAGTCCCACGTCGCCGGAGACCAACTTAGAAAGTCGTGCAGTGCAGGTTAGAGTGCCGTGGACCAGGCTTGGCTGTGCACAAAGGATTTCCTCCGGAAGTGCACAGGGGCCGGAGTAGCTGCAAAAGTCGCGGTTCCCAGCAATGCAGTCTGGCGTGGGGAGGCAAGGACTTACCTCCACCAAACTTGGACTGAAGAGTCACTGGACTGTGGGAGTCACTTGGACAGAGTTGCTGGATTCGAGGGACCTCGCTCGTCGTGCTGAGAGGAGACCCAAGGAACCGGTAATGCAGCTTTTTGGTGCCTGCAGTTGCAGGGGGAAGATTCCGTCGACCCACAGGAGATTTCTTCGGAGCTTCTAGTGCAGAGAGGAGGCAGACTACCCCCACAGCATGCCCCACCAGGAAAACAGTTGAGAAGGCGGCAGGATCAGCGTTACAGAGTTGCAGTAGTCGTCTTTGCTACTATGTTGCAGTTTTGCAGGCTTCTAGCGCGGTCAGCAGTCGATTCCTTGGCAGAAGGTGAAGAGAGAGATGCAGAGGAACTCGGATGAGCTCTTGCATTCGTTATCTAAAGTTTCCCCAGAGACAGAGACCCTAAATAGCCAGAAAAGAGGGTTTGGCTACTTAGGAGAGAGGATAGGCTAGCAACACCTGAAGGAGCCTATCAGAAGGAGTCTCTGACGTCACCTGGTGGCACTGGCCACTCAGAGCAGTCCAGTGTGCCAGCAGCACCTCTGTTTCCAAGATGGCAGAGGTCTGTAGCACACTGGAGGAGCTCTGGACACCTCCCAGGGGAGGTGCAGGTCAAAGGAGTGGTCACTCCCCTTTCCTTTGTCCAGTTTCGTGCCAGAGCAGGGCTAAGGGGTCCCCTGAACCGGTGTAGACTGGCTTATGCAGAATTGGGCACATCTGTGCCCAAGAAAGCATTTCCAGAGGCTGGGGAGGCTACTCCTCCCCTGCCTTCACACCATTTTCCAAAGGGAGAGGGTGTAACACCCTCTCTCAGAGGAAGTCCTTTGTTCTGCCATCCTGGGACAAGCCTGGCTTGACCCCAGGACGGCAGAAACCTGTCTGAGGGGTTGGCAGCAGCAGCAGCTGCAGTGAAACCCCAGGAAAGGCAGTTTGGCAGTACCAGGGTCTGTGCTACAGACCACTGGGATCATGGGATTGTGCCAACTATGCCAGGATGGCATAGAGGGGGCAATTCCATGATCATAGACATGTTACATGGCCATATTCAGAGTTACCATTGTGAAGCTACATATAGGTAGTGACCTATATGTAGTGCACGCGTGTAATGGTGTCCCCGCACTCACAAAGTCCGGGGAATTGGCCCTGAACAATGTGGGGGCACCTTGGCTAGTGCCAGGGTGTCCTCACACTAAGTAACTTTGCACCTAACCTTTACCAGGTAAAGGTTAGACATATAGGTGACTTATAAGTTACTTAAGTGCAGTGTAAAATGGCTGTGAAATAACGTGGACGTTATTTCACTCAGGCTGCAGTGGCAGGGATGTGTAAGAATTGTCAGAGCTCCCTATGGGTGGCAAAAGAAATGCTGCAGCCCATAGGGATCTCCTGGAACCCCAATACCCTGGGTACCTCAGTACCATATACTAGGGAATTATAAGGGTGTTCCAGTAAGCCAATGTGAATTGGTAAAATTGGTCACTAGCCTGTTAGTGACAATTTGGAAAGAAATGAGAGAGCATAACCACTGAGGTTCTGGTTAGCAGAGCCTCAGTGAGACAGTTAGTCACTACACAGGTAACACATTTCAGGCACACTTATGAGCACTGGGGCCCTGGGTGACAGGGTCCCAGTGACACATACAACAAACACAACATATATACAGTGAAAAATGGGGGTAACATGCCAGGCAAGATGGTACTTTCCTACACATGGGCAGTGCAGGGGCCCCCAGGGGCCCCACGACACCCGTTCCCGCCATTCTGTTCCTGGCGGTAAAAACCGCCAGGAACGGGGTGGCGGGAAGGGGGTCGGAATCCCCATGGCGGCGCTGGGACTCCCTGGGCCAGGGGAAAACCGGCGGTTCCCCTTTTCTGACCGCGGCTTTACCGCCGCGGTCAGAATGGCCCAGGAAGCACCGCCAGCCTGTTGGCGGTGCTTCCGCGGTCCCCAGCCCTGGCGGTCATGGACCGCCAGGGTCGGAATGACCCCCATAGTGTACTTTACTAGGGACTTACTAGGGTTGATATGCCAATCATGGATAAACCAATCACCAATACATTTTGGATAGACAACTAATGCACTTTAGCACTGTTTAGCAGTGATAAAGTGCCCAGAGTCCTCAAGCCAACAAAAACAGGTCAGAAGAAATAGGAGGAAGAAGGCAAAACATTTGGGCATAACCCTGGAAAAAGGGCCAGGTCCTACAGTTACTTTTATGTGACCTTTGGCGCAGCGTCAAGACTTCATGGCATGTCAGTGGACAGTTGCCAAAACTGTTTTTTTTTTCGCCATGACAGATGTTTCTCTTTCACCTTAAACTTAAAAAGGTGACATGTGTGTCCACATTCCAACCATATCTCCAACTCTTGAGTTGTTTCACCAGTGTCAAATGTTCTGTAAAATGTGTTAGACAGACGGTTGCATAGTGGATTTCTGTGACTAAATTGGTACACAAGACACATATTGCAGACATTAGCCTGATTTAATACTACACTAAAAATAATGACTGAGATGCATACAGTTCATCAGCATTAACCATAGGTACAAAGGGATGATATGTCCATAGTGTAAAGTGCATTGTTCTGTAAGGAAAGAAAGCAAGTGCTACATAATCTAAGGCACACATCATACCAATATAAAAATGATATTGTATTTGATAAAGAAAGCACCCATGAACATACTTACTCAGTTCTTGATTTTGATGTAAAATGTTATTTTTGTAGGTCCAGACTGCATTAAAAAATACTGTTGCTGCCTTAGAGAAGAACTATAAAGGTTATGCTGTAACACAGTAGTAAGGAGTATTATCCTTACTGCATCATGCACCAGGCTATGTTGAAAGGATACAGATAAAATTGATCACTCAAAATTCAAATTGATTCTGCTCTCTGTTATACTGTAAAATAAACAACCTACATAGTGTAGGCACTGCGATAAGGAAAGATCACTCATAGGTGTTTCTTGTAGCGTAAAGGCCCTAGACAAAGACTACAGTGCTTCATATAATACAGAAACTCCCTTGCGGTCCAACCTGTGTCTCAGGAGACACTGGAGGTCGAAGTGCACTGCTGTGTCACTCAGACTCACCTCCTGTGTGTTACCAATCGCCTGCACAAGTGCAGTGTGTGCCAGGAACAAGCCATGACCAAGATCATAGAGTTCCTGTAGGCCCTGGAATAAGAGTAGGGTGCCCTCCCCATAGAATCACCTATTTCTTATATCTCTGCTTCTCACCAGGGTGGGGTCATGGGTTCCCATCAGAGTCCTGGTGGCCGGTGTACCCCACAGGAGAGGTTGTGGGGGTGCCCATATCTGTTCCAAACCTGCTTGGCTACACGAGCCAACCTTCCCATCCCACAGTTCGGGCCTTCCCCCATTCCCCCCCCCCCATCCCGGTGTAAACTGCCATTGCTATATGTCCAGTGCCAATGTCGGGCCCTATCAGTCTGTCCTCACCCAGTCGATCTCCCCACTAACCAGCTCATGGGCCAATGTAATTGTGAAGCTGCAAAGTACAACTCCATATCCGACACCCCCAGGCCGCCTTTGAACTTTGGACGTTGAAGCTTAGAAACCGATATTTGCTTCCTAGCGGCCCCTCATATGAGGTCAGACGCTATCCCTTTCAGAGCTCGAAAGTATGCCCTTGTCGGTTGTACTGGCAGTGCCACAAAGAAAGTGCATTTGCACTGCAATAGGTCTCGCTTTTGCGAGAGTTAGAGCTATTGGCATTGTGAATACATAATTGGACTTTTCTTCCCACATAAATTGGTCAACCTTGCCTCATAATTTGGTCCTTTCCTGCCACATAATTCCAGTGGCTTTGTGCTGCGTTACACAACATAGGAGTTGGTGGAGATTTTGAGGATTTCATTTTTATGAATTTTCAGTAATACACAGTCATGACAGGAGAATTTCAAATAAAACCTGATGGGCAGCTGCGTCAAAGATTGCTGACTGGTCAAACAGCATCTAGAAACATGGATTACCATTATCACTGATTAATAGAAAGTCAACCTTAAAAATGACGAAATAGTGAAATACTACTGTTACAGAATGTGCCTTGTTATGCCCCATAATTTGCCTTTTCTTGCATCATAATTTACTCAATCTTGCTGTATAATTTGACCCTCTCCTGCTGCATAATTCCAGTGACCCTGCCTTAAGCTCTCTCATTCTCTGCTTCTCAAATAATACGAAATGATACGAAAGTGTGATTGTTGGGAAATTTGAGATTCACACCCCTCTCAATCTTACTGACCTGGATGGGAGTGAAGGTTAGACCAGCCAACACATGTGTACTCGCCAACCCTACCAATTTAAAAGGTGAACTCCAAGTTTTTTTGGTCAGTGCTACCTGTCGTCATCCAATAGCATTTAGAGAATTTTCAGATTTTACCCATTATCAGGTAAGCTCTAGCTTCCCAAGCCGGAAGACATGCTTGCCACAACTGGGAAGAGAAAAGAGAGAGCTGTTGAAGAAAATAAAATCAGGGTACTTTATTTTCCCCTTTGACGCCCATTGAGGTGAATGCAATTTCAGTTAGGAAAAAACAAATCCACTTTTTGGCTTTAAAAATCGAGTGTCTCCCGTCTGAATCGAATGTATAAACATGTATGAATTGCCAGCAACCCTCTGAAGCCTGTGTAGTGGTTTTGGAATTTCATGCTTTGCCACAGCTGCTGGAGTTACTAACCAGCTACAATAAACAACACTCCCTCTTTCATGTCATGCCATTTGTATATCATCTTGTCACCTGTATCAGAAGTCAATTCCTATGATGTGGAGCAAGTTGACTTTCTATGCATTGTCATGCCAAATATCATGTGATATTTCTGGTGATGACATCAGTATGCCATTTTGTAGTTAACTGATGTTTGGAGCATGCCTTCGAACCCTATGCACCACACCCAAAGCTTCCCACAAAGGGTCACCCGACAAACTCGCCCCTCCAAACATGCACTCGAGAAACACTGCTGATACTAGTCGGTGTGTTGAAGGAAAGCAACACAACTGCCAGACAACTGTCCGACGTCATCTAGAGCCATTTTGCAAAGTCCCATACTATTCCAAAAATTGAGATTTCAATTTAAATTCAAATATCTGTGACAAAGGACGAACACGTTATACAAAATACTCCTCGACAGCTGTCCCACGTCAGCCCAGCTACTACAAAGCACATTTATAAACAAACATCAGAAAAACAATGCATGACCATGTACTGCATGAAGGACAGCAACACAACATAGTGCTTCTACAAAGGAGAGGTGAACAGTGCAGGGAGCACCTTAGATTCTTCCTCTAAATACTGCTATTATGTGGCATAAACAATGCCAATAGGTCACCAGAATTAATGGCCACCTTCTGCCATCAATTCCTTTTTTTCCATGCATTGCGGAAATGGTGGTTGGAAGGGACAAAGGAAAGGGGCTTTTTGTTTTATGTTGAAAGCAATGGCACCACAGTTTCCCTCTGCTACCCCCACCTACCAGGCACTAAAGGGTATGTGCACTCAACCTTCTTTACTCTTCCGTTCAAAACAAAGTGTGGATGGGGGAGCAATGGGGCTCCTGCTGTGGAAAATGCAAGGGAGAAGCATGGAGACTGCACAGCAATGGCACTCCATGATGTAAGAACCAAGATGTCGAGACAAGCTCATTCGCCTCTCTTCCTCACTGATGATGGCAGACTTATCAAAACAGAGCTGTGATTGACCTGCCATGAACGAGACGCAGCAAGGAAAGCCGTCGCCTCCTCCTGACAGGAGGCTCCTTTGGAGAACAGGAAAAAACACGCTTCGGCAGAGAGTACACGATTCCCAATTAATGGATTTTCCCACGTCGTTTCCCATCTCAGAGACGGGACACCCCATATATATATATGTTCGATGGCATGTGTAGCTGCAGATACACATGCTATGCATATCTCTTCTGACATCTAGTGTTGGGCTTGGAGTGTTACAAGTTGTTTTTCTTCGAAGAAGTCTTTTCGGAGTCAAGGGATCGAGTGACTCCTCGTCTCGGTTTCAGTGCGCATGGGCACTGACTCCATTGCTAGATTGTTTTCTTTCCGCAGTCGGGTTCGGATGTGTTTCCTCTTGCTCCGAGATTTCAATTCGGAAAACCTCAGAAAACCTTCTTATTCGTCGGCATTGTGTTGATCGTGTTTCCCATCTAGCATCGAACCGGTTGTAATGTCGGAACCTTCATTTTCGCCCTTTGAGGTGTGTGCGCCCAACTCTGGTCTGTTCGGGCCTACCGCGTGGGAAGCCTGATGGATCGGACTCCATTCCGATTCTGCCCTCAGTGCCACGCGAAGTACCCCTATACAGACCAACACTTGGTTTGTAATTTCTGCCTTTCCAGACCATCGGGAGGATGATTGTGAGGCTGTCGATCATTTCGATCAAAGAAGACTGAGAGATGGCAGAGCCCGAAGACTTGAAATGGTGTTGAAAAGCAGCAAACATCTCAATGTCATGGAGGAAGAGCAGGCGCAGACAGCAGTCTCCATCTGAGACACAGACTCGGAACAGGAATCGGAAGACGACAGACCCATCACAGCTGGCCAGCATGTGAGTACATCTGCCTCTACACCCCCTGCACGAAAAACATTCAAAGGCCTTGGGTACACCACTGCCGGAAGGCCATGGTTCAGCCTGAAAAAAGACTGCTGACGACCGTCCTTCAGGGTCGGCGCCGAAAAAGGCCACTCCTCCGTCCACTTCCGAGTTGAGCAAATCTGGTAAAAGCACCACTTCAGACTCCAGTAGAAGACATCATTTCTCTGAGTTGAAAATTCGGCAGTCGGCTTCGGAGCCGAGACCTCTGACTACTTTTTCGGGACCGAAAAAGCTACACACCTCGGAGCTGAAAAAATCCTCATAAACAGAGAAACAAGGACTTTCCAAAAAATTAAAACAGATTGCAAGGCCAATCATGGAATCTCATAAGACTTATGAGATTGAACCAATATTACAGGTTATGGATGAGAGACAGTCCAAAATCCATATTCATAAGGAGACAGGGAGAATAATCACTGCACCTCCTTTAAAAACCCAAAAGAAAGCTGGCTTTCCAAGAGGAACTAGACTCTGTGCAACCACCAGTGAAGGTGCAAAAGGAGAAGCCACTACCTCTCCATACTTCTCCTCCTCAATCTCCACAGCTCTTTCTCACCTCAGAATAGCCCACCACCACTACCTTCTCCAACACATTCTTTATACTCACATGGAGATACAGCAGACCCATGGGACCTCTATGACCCTGATCCCATCCCTGACAATGATCCAGACATTTATCCATCAAAACCTACTCCTCCAGAAGACACCACTGCATACACCCAAGTAATATCTAGGGCAGCAGCTTATCATGAAGTAACCATGCATTCTGAGCCATTAGAAGAAGATTTTTTATTTAATACACTGTCTTCTACTCATTCCAAATACCTGTGTCTCCCAATGTAACCAGGAATGGTTAAACATGCAGACCAAAATTTTAATGAACATGTCAAAGCTAGGATCATCACCCCTAGAATTGATAAAAATTATAAGCCTGCCCCTACTGACCCAGATTACATCACTCATCAGGTCCTTCCAGACTCAGTAGTAGTCAGTGCGGCAAGAAAAAGGGCAAAACAGCCAGTCATCAGGAGACGCACCGCCTCCTGATAAGGAGAGTAGAACATTTGATGCAGCTGGGAAAAAGGGTTGCCACACAAGCAGCAAATCAGTGGAGAATTGCAAATTCTCAGTCACTTCTAGCCAGGTATGACAGGGCCCATTGGGATGAAATGCAAGATATTATATAGCATCTCCCAAAGGAGCATAAAAAAAGAGCACAAGTGGTGGAAGAGGGACAAGCTATCAGCAATAATCAAATAAGATCTGCACTCGATGCTGCTGATACAGCTGCAAGGAGTGTAAATACTGCCATCACAATTAGAAGACATGCATGGTTGCGCTCCTCTGGTTTTAAACCAGAAATTCAACAGGCAGTACTTAATATGCCTTTTGATAGAAGCACCTCTTTGTCCCAGAAGTAGACACCACTATTGAGAAACTGAGGAAGGACTCAGATACTGCGAAAGCAATGGGCGCTTTATACACCACCCCATATAGATGCTCCTTTCGCAGACCACAGTTTAGAGGAGGTTTTAGGCCACAATCCTCAGATGCTTCCACCTCCCAAACAAAACAGGGACAACAAACCCAATATCAAAGAGGTGGGTTTAGAGGATCCTATAGAGGTCAATATTTCAGGAACAGAGGAAAATTCCAAACCTCTAAACAGATTACAACACAACCTAAACAGTGGCTTCCTTACCTCCCTTCTGCTCCACACATCTACTGTGGGTGAAGACTACAGTAATTCCACTCTCATTGGCAAAATATCACCACAGACAATTGGGTATTATCAATTAGCCGCAATGGCTATTGCCTAGAATTAATCTCCACCCCTCCAAACATTCCACCACAATATCACAAATTGTCCCCAGAACACACCTTTCTGTTACAACAAGAAGTACAATCTCTAGTATTAAAACAAGCAATAGAATTAGTTCCACATTCTCAACAAGGAACAGGAGTATACTCACTGTACTTCCTGATTCCCAAAAAATACAGCACCCTCAGGCCCATCTTGGACCTCAGGCCCCTCAATCTATACATCCTGCCAGAGCATTTTCACACAGTAACTCTGCAAGATGTTATTCCACTACTACAAAAACAAGATTACATGACTGCTCAAGACCTCAAAGATGCGTATTTCCACATATCCATCCATCCAGCTCACAAAAGAACACCTCAGGTTTGTCATATCAGGAAAACACTACCAGTTCAAGGTGTTGCCATTTGTCATAATAACCGCTCCAAGAGTGTTCACAAAGTGTCTAGCAGTAGTAGCAGCCTACTTAAGAAGACAACACATCCATTTCTTTCCATATCTAGACGATTGGCTAATAAAATCAAGCAATTTTACACAATGCCAACAACACACTCGTTAAGTGATAGAAACCTTGTACACCCTAGAGTTCGCTGTAAACTACCAAAGGTCACACCTTCAACCAGCACAGGTAAACCCTTACCTAGGTGTTATCCTAAATACTCAACTAGCCCTAGCTTATCCAAATATGCAAAGGATACAAGCTTTCCAAAATCTCATACCACTCATACAGCCAAATCAACAATACAGTGTGAGATTTATCATGAAGATTCTATGAATGATGGCATCTTGCAGAGCTATAGTCCAACATGCAAGACTAAACATGAGGCCCTTACAACAGTGCCTCTCACAACAATGGTCACAAACTCATGGTCAGCTTCAAGATCTAGTGTTGATGGACCGCCAAACACATATCTCCCTACAATGGTGGAATCGCAGCAATCTAATGAAGGGGCGGTCATTTCAAGACCCTGTGCCTTGGACCATAATCACAACAGACGCATCAATAATCGGTTGGGGAGCTCACGTAAACAATCAGACCATTCAAGGGCAATGGGATGTCAAACAGAAACAGCTACACATAAACCACTAAGAATTATTAGCTGTGTTTCTTGCCCTAAAAGCGTTTCAACCTCTTCCCAAACAGAAGAATGATCTCATAAAAACAGACAACATGACTACCATGTATTACCTCAACAAACAGGGCGGGACACATTCATTTCAACTGTCCCTTCTAGCACAAACAATTTGAAAATGGGCAATTCACAATCAAATTCATTTACTAGCACAATATATTCCAGGGATAGACAATCAGCTGGCAGATCTCCTCAGCAGAAATCACCAGCAACCACACGAATGGGAGATTCACTCCCAAGTACTTCAAAAGTACTTTCAAACGGGGGAACACCGGAGATAGAGCTATTCGCAACAAGCGAAAACGCAAAATGCCAAAACTTCACATCCAGACACCCACATCCCCTATCCAAGGGCAATGCTCTATGGATCAATTGGTCAGGGATATTTGCTTACGCTTTTCCCCCTCTCCAACTCCTTCCCTTTCTAGTCAGCAAACTACCCTCAAATGTCACTCACCATGATACTCATAGCCCCAACAGGGGCACGCCAGCATTGGTACACAACACTCCTAGATCTGTCTGTAGTACCTCATTCCAAACTCCCAAACAGACCAGATTTGTTAACAGAGAACAAAGGTCAAATCAGGCATCCAAACCCCAGTGCTCTCAATCTAGTGATTTGGCTCCTGAAGTCATAGAATTTGGTTACCTTAAACTTCCACCAGAATGTATGGAAGTAATTAAACAAGCATGTAAACCTACTACTAGGCAATGCTACGCAAACAAGTGGAAAAGATTTGTCTAATACTGTCAATCTTAAAACACTGATCCACTTACAGCATCTATACAAGATATTGTATGCTATTTACTTCATTTGCAAAAATCAAAATTGGCTTTTTCATCCATCAAGAGACACCTTACTGCAATATCTGCATACTTACAAACTATTTAACATACTTCTCTATTCAGGGTTCCTGTTATTAAAGCCATCATGGAAGGATTAAGATGCATTATTCCACCTAGAACACCACCTTTTCCATCGTGGAATTTAAATATCGTACTTACCAGACTCATGGGACCACCTTTTGAACCCATGCACTCTCGTCAAATTCAATTTTTAACATGGAAGGTTGCCTTCCTTGTAGCTATTACTTCTTTAAGAAGAGTTAGTGAAATATAAGCATTCACTCTTGAGGAACCTTTTTTCAAAGTGCACAAACATAAAGTTGTACTTAGAACAAATCCAAAATTTCTACCAAAAGTAGTATCTCCATATCACATCAACCAGACAGTGGAATTGCCAGTCTTCTTTCCACAGCCAGACTTTGGGCAGAAAGAGCTCTTCATACCCTAGATCTCAAAGAGCTCTTATGTACTATATAGACAGAACTAAACATTTTAGGAAATCAAAGCAACGTTTTGTTGCTTTCCAACAACCACATAAAGGCAATCCTATATCAAAACAAGGTTTAGCAAGATGGATTGTTAGATGCATACAAACATGCTATATTAAAGGAAAAATACAACTTTTGATCACTCCTAGAGCACATTCTACAAGAAAGAAAGGAGCGTCAATGGCATTTTTAGGAAACATACCAATGGTTGTTATATGTAAAGCAGCCACACGGTCAACTCCCCATACTTTTACAAAACACTACTGTGTTGATGTTTTCTCACAGCAACAAGCCACTGTAGGCCAAGCTGTCTTCAGGACATTATTTCAAACAACTTCAACTCCTACAGACTAGCTACCGCTTTTTGGGAGGACTAACTGCTTTCTAGTCTATGCATAGCATGTGTATCTGGAGCTACACATGCCATTGAACGGAAAATTTCACTTACCCAGAGTACTTCTGTTCGTGGCATGTAGTGCTGCAGATTCACATGCACCCTCCCTCCTCCCCGGAAGCCTGTAGTCGTTTTTACATTTGTACATGTGTATATACATTTACATTTGCATGGACATCTCTTTGTATTCCTATACTCTATCACTCCTTCCTTTACCCTCTGCAGGAAAACAGTCTAATAATGGAGTCGATGCCCAGGCACACTGAAACCGAGAGGAGGAGTCACTCGATCCTGCAACTCTGAAAAGACTTCTTCAAAGAAAAACAACTTGTAACATTCCGAGCCTAACACTAGATGTCGGAAGAGATATGTATAGCATGTGAATCTGCAGCACTACATGCCGCGAACAGATGTACTCTGGGTAAGTGACATTTTCCATATATATATATATATATATATATATATATATATATATATATATATATATATATACACACACGCATAAGTGAACAAAAAAACGAGTGCTACATGCAGTGACTTTACATTGTGCACAATATTAAACAGATAGTTGGCAGTGAGACTGAGTGGGACTTATCCGCATTTCATAAACACCAATGGAGGGAGGGTACGGGTGCATAAAACATACGATTTCTTTAAATAAACAAACAAAAGGTGCACTGCTACATGAGTTGTTTGTAACACGATCACTGAGAACTATCTCACCTAGAGGCGCAGAAAAATGCACCAATTAGAGTAGTATCTAGAGTGTCACCACTTCAACTTCCAGTGAATGTATGTGTGTTTCTAAGGTTGTGATAGTTTGTTCCAGGGACTTCTTCACACTCCAAGTCACACTAATGCAGTGCCCTCTCAAGGCAACTTTCATAGCATCCCACTCTAGGCCTTTTGAGCTACCTGTCCCATCATCCTTTGCAAAGTAATGTTGAATGTGTGTGGCAATAGCGTCCCTATATGGCACATCACATAGGGCTTCCGGCCGAAGTCGCCATGTGGGGACGGTGGCCCGCTTACCTCCCCATTGGAGTATGACCATTAGAGGGCTGTGGTCGTATAGCATTTTGCCTAGATATATAGAGTTGCGTATGAAGGTCCAGCAATCAGAGCTACAGAAGAATTACTCCAATCAGGTGTGCACTTGATGAATCAGAGCATAGTATGAGTATTCTGTTTTCCCCAGGATGCCCCAAACAGCAAGCATCATACAGGTGTGAGTCCCCCGACCAGGGCTGGAAGCGTTTTGTCGCTTGGATTCCCTGTGTACCCGGGAGAGGAGGCAATGAGAGATCTAGGTCCGTGTTGTGTGTGCAATTAAAGTCCCCTCCCCATTGTCATGGGACAGTGGAGTCATGTATAAGAGATGGTGTGAGGGTATCCTAGAATTCTCCCTGTGAAGTGTGCATGTAGAGGCACTATTGAAATGGGGCAACTGTCTAAAGTCCCCTGCAAGGCCACATAACAGCCCTCTTTCTAAACTAATAACCTGGTTTGTACAAATGGACCCCCAGGGGCCGCCCAAATCAGCACCCCTAACGCACATGCAGAGTAACAAATCCCGAAGACCTGACCACTCCAGCACCTGCAAACCTTCTCTAACTCTCCCTTTATGAGATGTATCTCCTGGAGGTAGGCAAAATGAACGTGCCTACATCTAAGGTAGGCATGAATTTTATGTTGCCTGGCAGGGATTGCCGTGCCGTGGATATTCCAGGTTATGGCTCTGATGGTGGTATCCATGGGCCTGTACATACTTCTCTGTTGCCACCTCCCCCAGGGCAGCCTCTCAAACCCCCCACCCTAACCACCCCCCCACCAAAATCCGTCGCAGCCAGGAAAAAAACAATTAAGATCGTAAAATGCAGAAAAACACCCCACCCGTGCTCGAATGCTCGCTGATATCGCGCCATAACTTTCAAAACATAGAAGCTGATAATTAACACTCATCTGTAACCAAAACATGTCCATACGGAAGTCACTGGTGGGGGCTGGCTAGGGCCAACAGAGAGTATTGCAACAGTCCGCCATGAAGACCTTGCTGGGCCCAGCCATTCAGGATATCAGGTTCAGTTGATGTATCTGTTGCTGCAGCATGGCGGCCAGGGCCACAAGCGACCTTTGAAGCGAGCTCTTCGTAGTAATAAATGAGCCCGTTCTGTGCCCTCGGAGTCTGGTACCCCTTACTTCGAGCTAAAATCAGTGTCCTGGGCCAGTGTCTGGAACCTATTGGAGGTGAGTGTGGAGACCTCCTCCACTGCCCACCGGCATTCCCAAGCTGCTTGCTCCTCTGTTGGGCGAGATTTTGACTTGCGCGGGTGGCGGGTTTTACCATCCGACCAGCCCCTCAGATCATCTCCCTGTGATGAGGGCCCCTCAGTGATCCCCTTCGTGCAATGCCAGGACCAGGCTTCATCAGGGGATGTGAAGAAATGGATAATGCCAGCATCCACCACCCTTAGTTGAGCTGGGAGTAACAAAACAGATGCTAGTCCAAAGGTGCACAGCTGTGCCTTAACCGCTCCAAACATGTCACGTCTCCGCTGTACTTCTGCTGTGTGGTCTAGGTATGCCATTGTTTGGATGTCATTGAATGCCCAGAGACCTTTAGAGCTAATAGCTGTAATAGAAGATCCCTGTCTCAAAGGTTGAGCAGGGGTGCAATCATTGGGCGAGTTGGCACCCCCGGAAGTGGGGGGGGGGGGGTCAGCCCGGGGTCCTGTGGGCCTTTTCAGTGCAAAAGAATTTCAGAATCCTGTTTGCAAGGACGATGCCCATCAGCGATTCCTCCAGAAAGAGTTCTGTGTTCGTTCCCTCAGAGCCTTCCAGGCAACTCAGGAAACAGATGTTACTACGGCAGGAGCACCCTTCCGCATCTTCAGGCTGTGTCTGTAGGTTCTGCAGCTCTCCCTGCAAGGTCTTTAGCTGGTCCTGCATAGAGAGCAATGTTGGCCGGAGTGTTGTGAGGGAGGACTCTGTCTCAACGACACACTCAGCAAGCTGAGCATGATAAGCTCTCAGCAGTCCTGTTTCCTCCTGAATCGTGCCCAGCTGTGTCTCAGTCACAGTTTTGGACTCATGGATAGCTTGCAAAATTTTGCAGACATCACCGTATGCTTTTCTAGGGTACTTTCCAGTTGGCGAACTGGGTCTGTTTGCACTGGGGTGGCCGCCAGTAAGGCCATGATGGATTTTTGAGGCAGAGGTTTTGTGGACTTAGGGTGAACCATACCCACACCGTGTTCAGGAATGTGGGGAGGAGGGGTCTCACCCAAGGCACCACTTGGAGTTCAAGATGCAATCTCATTTGTGACCGGTGAAGGTGCGTTACCAGGATGCAGTAATGTTCAGGCCGGTCTCTCAACAGGGGGCCCAATAATTAGCGTTCTATATAATTACTGAGTGCATTTCAGTGTTGAGGTGGGTGACGTGCTCCTGTGGCAGGTCGATGTGCCTATAGTGCAGCAGGGTCTCAGGGGACCCCAGGTTGCCCGCGTGTAGGCCACAGCCGGCCATGTATCCCAGCACGCACTCAAGTGGTGACCGCTCCACAACGTCTTGGAGAGGTGAACAAAGGGGGTGACGGGGTGTGAACCAGCAATGCCACCAGGTCTCCACTCACACCCACGTAGGCCAATAATAAATCAGAGTATTTGTAAAGTGCACTACTCACCCGTGAGGGTCTCAAGGCGATGAAGGGAGGTGGGGGGCTGCTGTGGCTCGAACAGCCATGTCTTGAGATGTCTCCTGAAGGTAAGTAGGTCCTGAGTCTGACACAGGTGTGTGGGAAGAGTGTTCCATGTGTTGGCAGCGAGGTGGGAGAACGATCTGCCACTGGCGGTCGTTCTGTGGATGCATGGGACGGTGGCGAGGGCAAGGCCGGCGGAGCGAAGCTGTCGGGTCGGGTTGTAGAAGGAGAGCCGTCTGTTGAGGTATTCTGGTCTAGTATTGTGCAGTGCCTTGTGAGCATGGGTGAGGAGTTTGAACGTGATTCGACAGTCACCTCTGAATCCTCGCAAGCAGGACAACAGGCAGCACCCCAGGCAGTCAGAGGATCCAGGTGTGGGAAGTACGCCTCCACATAGCTGCCAGTCTATGAACAGGGCCAGTGAAACACCACTATGGGTTGTCCGCAGGGCCACGGGCTCAACAATCAGCCACACCAACAGCACTTGGCCTCTGCAGTCGGGCTAGAATTGGGGCAGAACCCCTTCTTAGGTGTACAACTGCTCCGGGCGACCACAGCTCCGCCTCCCCGGATGATGCACAGTGAGATTGAGATCTGGAGGGGTGCAGACACAGATGGGATGTCCATTAATTAAGTTCACAGGGCTTAACCATAGGTGGGGATGCACATTTAAGTTCATGAAGTTTTCACATACTTCCTTGCACCATGTCTGTCCACACTTCCATAAAGTGAGCTTCTGCAACCCTCAGCACTCAGTCGGTGTCTCAGATTGCCCTGGGGGTAATAACTTTCAGCCCTCCGGGTCCCCAGCGCTCAACCAGGCTAGGCAAAATGGCTTGCAAGAGCAATCCTGGGCCTCCATGAGGCCAGCGGCCCCAGGTGGCGCAGCATCCTGGGCGCCTAGGTCTCAGGCACCCAGGTGCACCCTTGGCAGTAGGGAAACCGCTGATCTCCTCAGTGCTGGGGGGAGCACTTCCCGCACATCTCAGGATACCCTCTTTAGGCAGGATCTCCGCAACACTCCTCGCCCTGATGCAAGCAGGTACGGCCGAAGTGTCCTGCTCGACAGCCCAGGCCGCTCGTGTCGTTCCTCGCTCTCCAGCAAGCCAGGCCACCGCCGTCCGTGCCACAGCACCCGCAGGCAAGAGGCCGCCGGGACACCACTCCGCGCCGCAGGCAGAATCCATGCAGGATGGACAAGGCAGGGCCCAGATCGAGGCGCCCATGTACAGCACAATCTTGGCTGCACACCCCCATCTAGTAATCGATTATGCTGAAGAAAGTATGCATACTAATGTTATAGCATCATTGTAAAAGAGCGTTGTATTTGTCAAGTTAAAAACAGTAGTCCTTTATAACTCAGCCTGTGCATAAAGCTATATGTATGGTGTTTGAACAATGGGGGCTGACAGTGGGCCACAAAGCATTGCCTTGTGGCTAGTGAAAGCATAAGCTGTTTAACACCTAGAAACTAGACTGTACCATTATTATTCTTGTGTTTTAGCAGGACCTTCAAATTGCAGCAAAAGTTATGTTACAAAAGAAAACTTTTAGAAAATGCTTTCTGTGTTTCAACCCAAGCCTCAACTAACATTATGAACGGCAAAATTATTATACAGAGCTAGCTCTCAAGTTCCCCTTTTCCCGTGCGTGCCCTAAGTGACATTGCCCATTGTAAGATATGCGTACACCAAATTAGAAACAATTGCTGATTATACCATTCATGAAGTTAACTCCTCCAGACCATTGCGAGAAAAATATATGTATTGGCTTGCTTTTCAACTTTTAACTGCTCTCTCATTTAAGAAGTAGTGCTTCTACACTGGGCGGTAACGATTGTCAAACTCCTGCAACACAGCTCATGAACTCTGAAATTAAAGAGATTCCGGTCTGGTCTGGTCCAACATCAACTGCCTATGATAAAGCTTAACTTTATACAGCCATTCTTCCGAAATAGTTGAATTGTGTTCTTCAAGAGATGAAAAAATAAGTTCATTCTGTATGCTTCTACTGCTGAAAATCCGCTGCCACCTGGCCTCGGAAAACACTTGCTTGTGCTCAGAATCTGTTACTGACTGAGGGTCTGATTTATATGTCTGCGGGAAGCATACTCAGTTGCAACATGTTATCGCCAAGATAATGATGCGCATGCCCAATTTAGATGTGGGCAGATCATAGGTTTGGACACTGTAGTGACTTCTCCATCACCACCATAGCTAAACCTCTCCGACAGCCCAAAGAAGTAAGGGCCGTCAGAAAAATGGCTATAAGTCTGCCCTCCCAATTAGAATGGACAGACATATAGCCATTTTCTTACTGTCCGTCACTGCTAGGCAAACCTTGGCAGTGAGGGACAGTAAAAAGGAATAATGACCTCCTTGCCATGGGAGATGACTCCTTTGGTAAAGGGACAAAAACAAACAAACACAAATGATGGATGGAATGCGGAACCAATCAAACATTCACTCCCAGTCACAGATCTGGGTTTAATCCATCAATTCTTTTGCTCACCATGCCACCCCAGTTTGGACCCAGCCATATGCAAATCAGGCTTGACCCTATTCCCCATGGGAGCAGTCCAGCCTGAACTTCCAGGCCAGGTCGTCCCTGGACCTGGAAACAAGCATCCTGGGATCGGTTTCAGGGTATCACCCTTCATCTGCCAGGCTAGCTTGAATCCAGTGGCATAGTGAGCCCGGGGCCCACGTCTGGGCATACTCAGCGCACTTATGGCGACAAAAGCAAACAAACACAAATGATGGACAGAATGAGGAACCAATCATACATTCACCCCAGTCACAGATCTGGGTTTAATCCAACAATTCTTCCTCTCACCATGCCACCCCAGTTTGGACCCAGCCATATGTAAATCAGCCTTGACCCTGTTCCCCATGGGAACAGTCTAGCCCAAACTGCCAGGCCAGGTCCTCCCTGGATTGGAAACAATCATCAAGAATCCAGTGGCATAGTGAGCCCCGGACCCACATCTGGGCATCAGATTCAAGCTAGCCTGGCTGATGAAGGGTGATACCCTGAAACCGGTCCCAGGATGCTTGTTTCTCAACTTTATGCCACTTTATCACTCCTCGCCATTCTACTCTGCTCCCCTGTACTCCATGCCACTCTAGTCCACTCCACTCTACACCACTCATCTCTGCACCACTCCATGCTACGCCATGCTACACCATTCCACGCCACTCCACTTAATGCCACTCTACTGCAGTCCACTCTGCTCCACACAGTGGCACTCTATGCCACTCCACTCTACATCACTCCAATCTACTCTTCGCCACTCTACAACACTCTACTCTGCACCACTCTTTTGTATGCAACTCTTTGCCACACCACTCTACGCCTCCCCACTCTGTTCCATGCCACCCCACTCTACGTCATGCCTTTCGGTGTTGATCCACACCACTCCGTGCCACTCTACCCCATTGTACTCTATGCCAATCCACATCACACTATGCCACCCCACTCCACACCATGGCACTACACGGCACTCTACTCTGCGCTCCTCCATTCACCGCTCCTCCATTCCACTTTACACCACTGCACGGTACGCTACACAACTCCAACCATGCTACTCTGCCCCACTCTACCCTACTCCACTCCACTCTACCCTACCATTCCATCCTACACAAAACTACTCCACTCTCCTTTGCACTATACCACTAACTTTTAGCCCTGCTGCTGTACAACATGGCTAAAATACATTGTCAAAGCCAATAGCTCTTACATAAGTGAGACTTGTTGGCTTTGCCAATGCATATTATATATTATACTGTTCATGAAATCTTACTTAATGTTATGGTACAAATGAACTCTATCAGGTTGAAGCTTTCTAAATAAGACTTTTCTTCTCACATTATCTAAAAACGTTGGAATATCTGAATACAGTACCGATGCTGGTTTAGCAATGTTATTGTCTGTGACCATTGTTAGAATTAATTGTAAAATCTCAGCTTTTACAAGGATATTCCTGATGTCAGGGTACTGGATTTTTAAGAGTGCAGTCTCTAAATCCCCCTTTAGATCTACCAGCTTGGACACTTTTACAGAAAAATCAGAAATTTGGTTGCTTGGGAACGACTCTGTGGACGCACCAGAAAGCTTGGTGATATAAAATGTAGATGTCTCCATACTTGTTTTTACTACTACTTCGGAAACCCTGAACTCTGTTGTCCTTTAGAGTGTGAATTTCTATCCACCTGTTTAATGTCCTGGGTCAACCCAATCATTTCACAAAAAATACTTTTTTACACCTCTAGCATTCCATTTTAAAACTGTCGGCTAGACTGGCTGTGCATCGTTTTCTAACTCTTTGTTGTAAAATATACCTATAACATCTTCCCAATGACAATCTTGCAAACAGAAATATATAAGCCTTCATTTAGCTCACTCTACTTTCCTAAAGGCACTTGTCAGCTTTGACCCACAAACATGGTCACCTTTTTAAAATGGATTTCTTTTCTTTTTGCCATTAGCTGACAACTATACATTTTCTCCATACAGATCAATAATTCTTTGGGAGATCAGGTGTAGTTTTGACTTGACAATGCAAATGCTTTAAAAGAGAGGTTCCCAACCTTTTGACTTTTGACGACCCCCACTGAATCACTACTGGAAGCCGGGGTCCCCCAAGCAATTTTTACGATTTAAATTTCAAACATTAAAGCAATAATGTGCAAAACATACACAAACAAGTACACACCAAACAAATACTCTAATTACTAAGGACATATTTATTTTATATTGAAAAGATATGCAAACATTGAAAGATTTTTATGTGAGGTTGGTGCTTCATCTCTGCAACTCACTTTAATGCTTGGTTTAATTTACGAAAGCTGAATCCTCAGGTCAGATTCTACATTTCCCAAGTGATTTCTGTTTTTATTTTTTAAGTACATAAGATCTGAGGAAGGTTTTTCACATAGTTTTGTGGTGGGTAAAGGAGGTAAAGCCATCAGGGCCCCTGATTTCTCTGTAGCCACTCTGACTCGTGTAATTCATTTGTTTTATAGCACCTCTCACACCAGTGTAGGCTGTCGGAGCACTTTACAGGGGACTACAAGGTGTAGGATTCACATGTCATCCACACTGGTAGGCATTTTCTAAGAGTGCTTGGTCTGGAGAAGCACAAACTTGGGATTCAGAGCATAACATGGGGGTTAGCGTTGACTTTATTAATAAGAATGTATTTCTACGCAAGCACACCTTTTTTTAGCAGCATAAGGACAATGAAAGACTGGGAAAAAAACATAACTTTCTAATTAGTGTCATGCAGTTTGTTTTCAGCTCTTTGATTGCAATTCATAGCTCACTGTGCTAGATTACGATTGTAACTTATGACCTGCACAGTAACCGAAGAATCTCTGTGACAAAAGCAGCAGCCCAGTGTGCTATGCTCATAAAATACTGTTCTTTGCATGATACACATTCGTTGCAGCCGGAATGTTAACCATCTGCGCTACTTTAGATGAGTCAAAACTGCTACTAGACAAAACTCCTACCTCTCCAGCAGGAACATTAATCACCAGAGTTATCTTGACACTTTTATTTTTGCCCAAAAGATGCTAGATGTACAGGGAACTTTGTAGTGCTTTTAAAACTGCTTAAAAAATGAAGTAATATAGATATAAAAACATGCATGTGTTTCTGTCCGAGGCCCCAGCTGGAGAAGTGCCTTCCTGCTGGCCCAGGCCAGCAGAGCCTCAGGGAATGTGTCACAGACCCTTGGGGGCCACGGACCACAGGTTGAGAACTGCTTCTTTAAAAGACTTCAGGTCCTTTTTAGAGTTAGGCAGATAGGGTACTGTGCCACAAATGTAGTGGGGTATATCCTATCTGCCTAACATGAGCTTTTCCTGCTTGATTTTTTTGAGTTGGGTGACCCTGCATTTTTCTGCCAGTAAAACCTCATTTGTCTCCACCATTGTGAGCCTTAAAAAGACGGCCCCAAAATACCATTGACCGTCCCGATTAAAGTTGGACATTCCATTGTATTTTTTAGGTCGAGACTAGACAGTGCTTGTGCTGTCGCTTAGCGACTGTTGTAGATGGTTTGTGAGGTTCAGCTCCACCCAGTTATTGTGATTTGTGTATACCAGTGTACTTTAAATATCCTAGCATGCTACTGGATAATCTTACCCTTTGTCCCACCTTTTTTCTTTTTTTTCTCCTCCCGTGATATCGGACCAACTACTATCTAAATACATTGCTCGCCATTTTAAGATGTGTTCAGGGACTACCTTGATCTTTCATCTGGAGCACTGGTGAGGAGTGCTCGTCTTTCCCAGCTCTGCTGTACACAGGGTTGTTAATCTTATCTGGTCACATTTGCTGTGCATTCCAAGAGTTTACTACCTCCTCCATGCTGTCCTACTCCTTTGTTTATTTTTTTTTCAGTGTGTTAGAAATACCAAACTGTTCCAAAGTGATGCCTCACTACATGTTAGCAAAGTGCCTTTTCTTGCCACAAAATTTGTCCATCCAAAGACAATTCCAAATGTGGTAAGCACTAAATGTGTTGACAATAAAATATGTGATTTGCACTCTCTGTAGTGTGCATTCGTTCTCAATGACTCACTGATCTCTGTGGCTTGAAGCCTCAGAGCTTGGAATTAGCATTATGTTGTTTAAACATTGACTTTTTGTCCACAATGCTCATGTGCCAAGGCCATACTGACAATCTTTATGTGTGTTGTACTAGGCACCCATACACAGTTCGAGCAAATCATGCCATCCTGTGACCGGGGTGAGCCAGTGGCTCGTCCCAACCTCTCATGTCACAAAATGGCTGCTGGGCCCGGCTCGGTTCCACTTTTCACCCCGCTCTCTCGGTGCGGCGGGTCTGTGCACATTCCTGCTGCAGGTCCTGCGGTCCCTACCAGAGGCACCGGCTGCACAGTGGAGCGCAGCAGAGAGCCATGCTGGTTGTGGTGTGGCAGAGGAGGGTGCTTTTCTCAGGTTGGCTGTTCCTGCTTTTTCACTTCCCTCCCCCTATGTGTTCGCTTACACTACAGATAGGTTTCTCTACAGAGCCCTCATTCTTAGTCCTTTAGACAGTGTTGCAGCTACTTCTCCTGTCCCAGTGGTAAATCCTCATTCTTAATCCTATAGGTGGGCTGCTTGCTGCTTCACTGGTCCCATCGGTAATTCCTCATTCTAAGCCCTCTAGACAATGCTGCAAGCTGCTTCTCTGGTCACCTCGGTAATTCCTTATTCTAAGTCCTCTAGGCAGTGCTGCTAGCTGCTTCTCTGGTCCCTTCGGTAATTCCTCATTCTAAGTCCTCTAGACAGTGCTTCAAGCTGCTTCTCTGGTCCCATCAGTAATTCCTCATTCTAAGTCATCTAGATAGTGCTGCTAGCTGCTTCTCTGGTCCCAGTGGCAATTCCTCATTCTAAGTCCTCTAGACAGTGCTGCTAGTTGCTTCTCTGATCCCAGTAGTAGTTCCTCATTTTAAGTCCTCTAGGCAGTGCTGCTACTGCTTCTCAGGTCCCAGTGATAATTCTTCATTATACGTGCTCTAGACAGTGCTGCTAGCTGCTTCTCTGCTCCCCTTGGATAATTCCTCAATCTTATTTCTGTAGAAAGTGCTGCTAGTTGCTTCTCTGATCCCAGTGGTAACCTCATTCTAAAGTCCTCTAAACAGTTCTGCACCTGCTACTCTGGTCCCAGTGGTAAATTATCATTCTTAATCCTGTAGGTAGTGCTGCAAACTGCTTCTCTGGTCCCAGTGGTAATTACTCATTCTAAGTCCTCTAGACAGCGCTTCTAGCTGCTTCTCTGGTCCCAGTAGTAATTCCTCATTCTTAGTCCTGCAGACAATGCTACAGCTGCTTCTCTGGTCCCATTGGTAATTCCTCATTCTAAGTCCTCTAGACAGTGCTGCAGCTACTCCTCTGGTCCCAGTGATAAATCCTCATTCTTAATCCTATAGGCAGTGCTGCTTGGTGTTTCACTGGTCCCATTGGTAATTCCTCATTCTGCGTCCTTTAGACAATGCTGCAAGCTGCTTCTCTTGTCTCATTGGTAATTCCTCATTCTAAGTCCTAGACAATGCTGCAAGCTGCTTCTTTGGTCCCCTCTGTAATTCCTCATTCTACGTCCTGTAGGCAGTGCTGTTAGCTGCTTCTCTGGTTCCAGTGGTAATTCTTCATTCTAAGTCTTCTAGGCAGTGCTGCTAGCTGCTTCTTTGGTCCCAGTGGTAATTGCTCATTCTGAGTCGTCTAGACTGTGCTGCTAGCCGCATTCTCTCGGCCCAGTAGTAATTCCCCATTTTTAGCCTTCTACACAGTGCTGCAGCTGCATTTCTGGTCATACACCCACTACACTCCAAGCCAACACATATAGGTAAAAGACATTGTCATTTACAACACCAATAGCTCTAACTCTCACAAATGTGAGACCTATTGCATTGCAAATGCTTGTTTCTCTTGAAGCCTAACAAGAAAATCCTTGCGGAACCTAGAGAGGAAAGCAAAAAAACAAAGCTCTACATACTGGGAGAAAACCGCCAGAGACGTTTATGTTTTTTACGTTTCAGAAACAAACTTCCACTTTGAAAGTTTGTTTCTGAAAATCAAAAAAACTGGGCTGAGTGGCAACCTTAAGCAGGGAGCCCGCTCCGCAAAACTGACTGAGGAGATGCAGCTATAGAGGTCTATAAAGATGGCGTTGGTTTTCTGTAAAGGCGACAGATTAATACCCTCTGCTACTGTGGCGGACCGAAGGCCCGGTGCCAAACTCTTAATAAGTCCCTTAATAAGAAGAATCAACTAATGTTTACTGCTTATTAACCCGATTCTTCTCGCTAATTCTTTCAATCTGCTGGTTTCCACATAAACCACTGCAGCGGTTCTTAACCTTTTGAGTTCTGGGGACCCCACGGTGAATGACTGTTGGACACTGGGGATCCCCATGTAAGCAATCACTACTATTTGCATCTTAAAACAACATACAAAACCACAGAAGCAAGTATACACCAAACACATATATAAATTATTACATGTTTTTAGTAGACAGACAAAAAAAATGATTTATTTCTAAAAGGCAAAGCGATATAACAGGCTGTAGCATATTGTTTTGTCATTTTTGTTCTTAGTGTTTGCTGTCTTTTTGTTGGTGCGTACTATTGCTTTAATTGAGGTCACAATTGTCCATACTACTGTTTGTTGTACTTGAGGTGCTCCCACGAATCGGTTAGGGATGCCAACTGAATTTTTAGCTTCCAATTTGAAATTCCTCTACATTTACAAAACGTTTTAAAATTTTCTATTTTACATTAATTTTTTGTACACATATATTGTTTTTATCTGCGAATACTATTTTTTTTAACATCTTTGAACCCCCTGAGAAGGTGTTGCATATCCCCAGGGGTTCATGGACTCCAAGTTAAGAAGGCCTAAATTAATGAATACGTTGTTTGGAGAACAAATTGTAGGAGAGCCTTGTAGTCGGTTTGTGGTTTCAGCCTTAAAGATGAAGAGTTCTAGGCCCTCATTCTGACCTTGGCGGGCGGCGGAGGCCGCCCGCCAAAGTCCCGCCGTCAGATTACCGTTCCGCGGTCGAAAGACCGCGGCGGTCATTCTGACTTTCCCGCTGGGCTGGCGGGCGGTCGCCTTCAGACCGCCCGCCAGCCCAGCGGGAAAGAGGCTTCCACGATGAAGCCGGCTCGGAATCGAGCCGGCGGAGTGGAAGCTGTGCGACGGGTGCAGTTGCACCCGTCGCGTATTTCACTGTCTGCGCAGCAGACAGTGAAATACATGTAGGGGCCCTCTTACGGGGGCCCCTGCAATGCCCATGCCAGTGGCATGGGCACTGCAGGGGCCCCCAGGGGTCCCGCGACCCCCCCTACCGCGGACCGCCGGGATCTGGATGGCGGTAGGGGGGGTCGGAATCCCCGCGGCGGTGCAGCAAGCTGCGCCGCCGCGGAGGATTCAATGGGGCGGCGGTACACTGGCGGGACCCCGCCAGTGGTGCCGGTCCGACCGCGGCTTTACCGCCGCGGTCGGAATCCCCATTGGAGCACCGCCGGCCTGTCGGCGGTGCTCCCGCGGTCCTCCGCCCTGGCGGTCAAAGACCGCCAGGGTCAGAATGACCACCCTAGTGTCCTAGGAAAGCTTACATTTCTGAAGAAGCACCTTTTCATAAATATTTAAAAAAAGAACACATTGGCGTTCATAGTGTTTATTGGTAGCTCTTCATAACAGTTTTATAAAACGTGTTCCAGGATCGGCTCACAAGCTGGGATTATTCACAAGGTTATGACTGCAGCTAAATAACCCTTTTCTTCTACCACGCTCCGAGTCAGATGTGCCTTAAACCAAGTGTGTCCGCCGTAGGTCCAGAAGGACGGGATCCTGGTCAGATTTGAGCATATACACTTTAGATATATTTGGTAATTCTAGCAATCTGTTGCATGAGGACCAAGATTGGATACCGCTACCTGGGTGATGTTAGACTGGCCTTAGATTCATCAGGAACATTCAGTATTCACTGACTTGTATGGTGCATATTGACCTTCTAAGGGGCCATATTGCTGTATTCAAAGTGTGTTTTTGTTTTCTGAAAGCGTGTAATCTACATTCAAAATGAACTAAAATGGCAGGACGAATTAGGTAGATAGAATCAGGGCTCTGTTTTGATGGAATTGGGGCCAAAAGAAGACAGTGGAACAAAAAAAAAAGAACTGAAGATTTTCTAGGGAGCTGGGAAGCAACTCCGTAGGTGATGTGGTTGCAATACAAAATCTTTGAGGAGGCTTCACTATGAAAGCTAAAATAGTTTGTTCATTTACTAGGAACCAGTCTTGTCTCTAGAAACACTCAATTTAATCTGGTACATTTCATTTTCCAAATATTTTGTTCGTTTTTCATAAAGAAATTCCAGAAGAAAAAAAGAAAAACAACAAATGTAAAACATACAAAATATATCAAAGGCCCACTCTCAATAAAAGAAAGGAAAAAGATTTCAAGCATAGCTATTTTTAACTTACTTCACCATACTTAGGTGACGCCCCTAGCTTTGCACCGGATGTCTTGGGCTCACTTATCGACATGCCCGCGCATCGGTTCCTTGGGGGCAGACTATCTACATATGGCCTGGGGTTGTCCCCAGGTGCAAGTCTTTTGGACCTAGGTGGTTGATAAGCGCACACATACCATGACAATATGGGGTGCAGTTCTGTTTATTGGGGAACATTTGTAGGCCTAAGAGATATAAGATGGTGTACAGTTATTTGCTGCTGACCTTGGTGTTGGCTTGGAGGCAGGTGGCTATTACTTGGATGGGGCAGCGTGCCCCGCAGGAAGGACCCTGGAAGAGAGCTTTAGCGGAATGGTCTTTGGTGGAGGAAGTACACCTGAAGCACAATAGGAGGGGTGAGAAGCTAGGGTATGATCTAGGTGCCTTAGTGGCCCTAGTGGATAGATTTGCAGCCCCAGGATGTGAATGGTTGTGTGCCTTAGATTCCTCACGGTGTTGTTGGCCTCCCGGGAATGTGTCCTGTCAAAGTAATGATGTATCCCTACAGTTGCTCGCCATATACTGTGACAATTGTGGTAAGAGCTGCATTTAATGTTCGTTGATATTTTTGAAACTGCAAAAATAAAGGTTTAAAAAACACTAGGAACCGATCTCTGACATGAGCTCAGGTTTATTTAATGCTGTGGACTCCAATATTCTCCTGAAAGCATTGGCGATGTATACTGGTGCCATTCATGTTTCCTGACCATCTAAGGAGGGAGGCGGTAAATGCCCAGACTAAAGAGACAACATTTCGTCTGCAGTTCGGGTTTTATTTTTCTTGTAAATATATCTGTCCGTCCAGCAATCAGAAACGTGCGTTGTGATACTCAGGAGCACTTTCTTTCCTTTCTCATCTGGCAGTGTGGTACCTAGGTAGAGATGTTTTTTTATTTTTTTGCAGTTTTATATAGCGCGAACTCGACCGAAGATATTGGAGCGCTTTACATGAGCACCAGTTACATTACACAAGGACATTCTTTTTTTTATTGCTTACCTCTATTAGGTAGTGATCGGGGTCTGTGAAAACTATGAAACAGAAGGCTTTTCCTTTGGCCTGCTTTGGCTAAATCTTGTTTTAATAGGTTCTTTGATGCATATCATGCTCCTGGAATAGCCCTTGCAGTTTGACGTATAAATATTGTATTGTCTATCCTAAAGCGTGCATAAACATCATCATCCCACGACAATCAAGTACACAAAACTGCTGACATGGAAGACTCCTTGATTTCTCCAGTTATTTTAGAGCTTCTAGATTGAGGATATGCATTCGCTTCTTTTTGAGGAATCATATTTTTTGCCAGAAGTTGTTTTGGATGCTCATATCAACCAGCCAGTAACCCCGCAGTGAGGGATGGGTGAGTGTAATGGTGCAGTTGACCTTCGGGAATGTATGTAACGTGCATATATCACGTTTGTGCAACTGGTGCCTCACTTTTCCAGAAAATGCCTGAGATGGATATGCCTCACGTTTGGAATTTCCCAAGCTGGCTAGCCAGATGCACAGGTTTTCCTTCAAACTGGCCCTCTCGAGAACCTTCCAAGCAAGCAGGCAGACTTGTTTGCTCAACACGTTTCAGATCTTCCCTGACCCCTCTAGAGCCCCCACACCTTTGTAATCCACGGCCCTGGTCACTTTCTGAGGTTCTAAAAAGGCCTCCAGTGTTACTCGTAGAACATGGCTCTGGTGTGGTGCTCACTTACCTGCTTGATTCTTGATTATGTGCCTGACTCTCTGTGGCCAGACCAAGACTATACCCTGAAGTCTCGCCTTCATCACGGAGACATGGATGAACGCCTCCTCTGCTCCAGACATCGCTACCGCCATCCCCGAAGGCTACAAGATCTCCAGAAAAGACCACACCAACCGAGTAGGAGGAGGTGTCGCCATCATCTTCAAAGACTCCATCAGCGTCACCACCTCCACCGAAGACCCCCCCCTCGCCGCTGAACACCTGCATTTTCAGATTCGCACCGACCCAAGGACCACCCTCAGAGGATCCCTCGTCTACCGTCCTCCCGGACCTCGCGCCTCTTTCAGCGACGCCATCGCTGACTTCATCTCCCCGCACGCCCTCGCCTCACCGGACTACATCCTCCTAGGCGACCTCAACTTCCATCTGGAACAAAACAACGACCCCAACACCACCACCCTGCTCGACAACCTCGCCAACCTCGGCCTCAAACAACTGGTGAACACCGCCACCCACATCGCCGGACACACGCTCGACCCTATCTTCTCCGCCAGCAAACACGTCTTCTTCAGCCACACCTCTGCCCTACACTGGACCGACCACAGCTGCGTCCACTTCACATTCCGATGCGAGACCTCCCACCTCCGCACTCAACCCATCCCTCATCGACAGTGGAACAAGATCCCTGAAGAGCAACTCTTCTCCGCTCTCGCCGCCAACCAACCCACCCTCACCACCGACCCCAACGACGCAGCTCTCAACCTCACAAACTGGATCTCCAACTGCGCTGACAACCTTGCTCCCCTCAAACGCACGCATCGACAGACCAACACCAAAAAACCTCTCTGGTTCTCTGACACCCTCAAAGAATCAAAGAAAACTTGTCGTGCCCTTGAGAAGGCCTGGCGCAAGGACCACACCGCTGACAACATGACCGCCCTCAAGAACGCTACACGCGAACACCACCACCTGATCCGCACTGCCAAAAGGAACTTTTTCACCGACAGACTAGACAAAAACAGCCACAACAGCAGAGAACTCTTCAGCATCGTCAAAGAGTTCTCCAACCCCAGCGCCAACGCCGTCACGCCCTCACAGGATTTGTGCGAATCCCTCGCCACTTTCTTCCATCGCAAGATCAGCGACCTCCATGACAGCTTCGGACACCAGACCCAACCATACACCACTGAACCCGCTTCCCCGGACATCACCCTCAACAACTGGACCCACATCAACACGGAAGAAACCAAATCCATCATGAACTCTATCCACTCCGGCGCCCCTTCGGACCCCTGCCCGCACTTCATCTTTAACAAAGCCGACGACATCATCGCCCCGCACCTCCAGACCGTCATCAACTCTTCTTTTTCTTCTGCTACCTTCCCCGAATGCTGGAAGCACGCTGAAGTCAACGCCCTACTAAAGAAACCTACGGCTGACCCAAGCGACCTGAAAAACTTCCGCTCCATCTCTCTTCTACCTTTCCCAGCCAAGGTAATAGAAAAGACCGTCAACAAACAGCTGACCACCTTCCTGGAAGACAACAACCTGCCCGACCCTTCACAAACCGGATTCCGAACCAACCACAGCACGGAAACCGCCCTCATCTCAGTCACAGACGACATCAGAACCCTGATGGACAACGGTGAAACAGTCGCCCTCATTCTCCTCGACCTCTCGGCTGCCTTTGACACCGTCTGTCACCGCACCCTAATCACCCGCCTACGCTCCACCGGGATCCAAGGCCAGGCCCTGGACTGGATCGCCTCCTTCCTCGCTAACCGCTCCCAAAGAGTTTACCTCCCTCCGTTTCGCTCAGAACCCACCAAGATCATCTGCGGCGTACCTCAAGGCTCATCGCTCAGCCCGACACTCTTCAATGTCTACATGAGCCCCCTCGCCGACATCGTACGCAAGCACGACATCATCATCACCTCCTACGCCGACGACACCCAACTTGTACTCTCCCTCACCAAGGACCCCGCCAGCGCCAAGACCAACCTACAAGAGGGTATGAAGGACGTCGCAGATTGGATGAGGCTCAGCCGCCTAAAGCTGAACTCTGAAAAAACGGAAGTCCTCATCCTCGGCAACACCCCGTCCGCCTGGGACGACTCCTGGTGGCCCACGGCCCTCGGCACCGCACCGACCCCCGCAGACCACGCCCGCAACCTCGGCTTCATCTTGGACCCTCTTCTCACCATGACCAAGCAAGTCAACGCCGTGTCCTCCGCCTGCTTCCTCACTCTCCGCATGCTCCGTAAGATCTTCCGCTGGATCCCCGCCGACACCAGAAAAACCGTGACCCACGCCCTCGTCACGAGCCGCCTGGACTACGGCAACACCCTCTACGCCGGGACCACAGCCAAACTCCAAAACCGCCTGCAACGCATCCAAAACGCCTCGGCCCGCCTCATCCTCGACGTACCCCGCAACAGCCACATCTCCGCACACCTGAGACACCTGCATTGGCTCCCAGTCAGCAAAAGGATCACCTTCCGTCTTCTCACCCATGCACACAAAGCCCTCCACAACAAGGGACCGGAATACCTCAACAGACGCCTCAGCTTCTACGTCCCCACCCGCCCCCTCCGCTCCGCTGGCCTCGCACTTGCTGCCGTCCCTCGCACCCGCCGCTCCACGGCGGGTGGGAGATCTTTCTCCTTCCTGGCGGCCAAGACCTGGAACTCCCTCCCCACCAGCCTCAGGACCACCCAGGACCACTCCGCTTTCCGGAGACTCCTAAAGACTTGGCTGTTCGAGCAGCGATAACCCCCCCTTTCCCCCCTAGCGCCTTGAGACCCGCACGGGTGAGTAGCGCGCTTTATAAATGTTAATGATTTGATTTGATTTGATTTGATTTGATTTGAAGTCTCCCCTAGACGCTGAGTCTGTGTAACTGACCTCCTAAATGCAATCCAGTACTGACATGGAGGAGGCTTGGCAAAAACCTGCAGGGCACCCCTCCTATGTCTAGGTGGGCAGCAGATGTAAAGAGTGCTGTGCTGTCATCCATGGGTGGTGACCTCTATCCTGCATCAACACACCTGGTTGGACTTTATAACCGCCCATTGTGAGCCTGTTCTCAGTACTTCTCCCCAGTCACAGGATGCCTTACTGCTACATCATTTTGCAGCATCCGTGCTTGTCCTCTCATACCAATCACCTTGTGCCAGTGCACTCCATGAGCCAGAAGTGACTTACGTGGTTGTTTCATGGTCCAGTGCCCATCCCTTCTTCGTTCTGTTTCCTGAGCTTTGTTAGATCATTGGCTCAGGTAGTCTTCAAGAAACACTCCAGGATCTAACACCTAAAAGTGGCACTCCTCTGACTCCTAACCATAAGTTGTCTTCTGCAAGAGAAGCCGGAGGGACTGATGAAAATCTGAACCACGAACTGCCAGAGTAAAGATGCAATTTTATTCTCTCCCATTGGCTTACGTCTCCCACTCAGAGACATTGGTATGAAGGAAATCAGGGGAGAGTAAGAAAATAAACTTTCAGCTTCAGAGCCATTTGTGGAGCTAAAGCAACACAGTAGGATATCATTATGCTGTTTCTTGTGGTGTCTGTAGCCCCATGCGTTTCTGTAAAGAATGTGAGATCATAAACTAGAACCGGCTTTATTCCTAGATGGTTTACCTGTACTTTAATTTATTGTGCATATTAATGAGATATATTTGTTTTGGAATGGTAATACCTCTGACTGAATATTCAAAATATGCAAAATGTAAAGAGACGTGTTTTTTAGCAGGCTACTTCATGCAAGCCCGAGACTACCAACTACAGCTATAGAGATGGTTCACATGCAGTGCCATCTTTGAAACTGCTAGGTACTCCCTACTGTCTGTGAGCAGAAGTCAGAAAGGGGACGAACCGTTTTCAGTTCCTGTCAATACATAGATTCAAGAAATATCCTTTACAATGCTGTTTTACCACACAGTGCATTTACAACGCATGCAATACTTGGTGCTTTTGGCATGCATACCTTTACCGTGCATGGTAAGTATAGTTAAGGTAAATAAATATGTATGGGTTTAGGTGTGGGTTGGGGTATAGGGGCGTAAGAGTTTAAGTAGGGTTTAGGGGTTGGTAGGGGCATAAGGTGGGAAGGGCTTTTTTAAGGATTAGGGGAAGGTAAGGTTATTGTTTGGTAGTAAAAATATTTTTTAGGTGGGTAGAGGCATTGTGTGGTAAGGGTATTTGTAGGGTCTATGAGTGGGTAGGGGCATAGGGTGGTAAGGGTACTTTGTAGGGTTGGGTAGGGGCATAGGATGGTGAGGGTATTTTAAGGGTTTAGGGGAGGGTAAGGGTATATGGTGGTAAGGTCACATGTGATCAAGACCCTGATGGGTGGAAATGCATCATGACGGACTGTCTTTGCGGACATAAAATATCTATACCAATTTGCCAGATGGTGTGGCTCATTTTTTATGCTTTTGGACGCTGAAAGCGTAGCTCTCTGAATAAACTTTGTCGTGATGCCCCCATACGAGTCTTGGCCTGTGAGGAAGGGCCTTCCCAGCATAATTTTGGTATGTGTATATATATATATATATATATATATATATATATATATACTAAAAAAACAAAGGTTCCAGGGACGCTATAGTTAGAACCAGACAAGCACAGAACCATAGAAATTCGGCTGCTAGACCTATTTCAAGTGACTATAACTCGTGCCCTGAGGTAACTATAACTCGTGTCCCACCACGTACAGTTTTCACATCAATAATTTTATTGCAAACGTTTCATTGATACTATCAATTGATAGTATCAATGATGTGATAGAAGATGTCATGAATGATGTAATATGTGGGGTAATTAGATGTGCATGGTGAGGGCAGGGTTATTGTTACCTTAGGCCAACCCCCGCATGCATCCAACTCCACGCCATGCATGGCCTTCTCCACAAATAAGTCATTTGCTGAAAAAAGGCACTTTTGAGTCTTTAATAAGACCTATGTGTGTATCTTTGGACGGGGATCCACCATAATTCCATGGATACTTCAGAGCAAGGCTCTGATTGGCTGGCTGCAACTTTGAACGGCCACCATTTTGTTTATCGGTTTATCGGCTCAGTGTGTGTGTGAGGGAAAATAAAAGTGAAAAGTGACATAAAGGGTCAGGATAGTGATGTCCTGACCCCATAGAACAGATGGTGAAGTCCCTGTTGGACCCATCATAGGCAAAAAATAGCTTTTTTTTTTTTTGGCTCATCCACAGGTCCACCGCATAGCTCAACGCAGTCTCCACTGCAAATTTGTGATGGATCTGTGAATCCAGATCCCAGTGGATACACCCACTCACACACACTCACTCACCAAAACCACATGGGTGTGCGCAGCTTCGGGTTGGATGCTTTCCCTTCATTTAAGATGGTGACCTTATTGTTGTGCTTTGTCTCTACTGTGGTTGTGTGCTAGGTCATTAATACGTGTTGGTAAAGTCCATTGGCGTGTGTGGTGTAATTACAATGTGAATTGTAAGTCTTAGTGGGGATGGTGCTGTCTGAAGAACCTCACTATTTCTTTTGAAGTCCCGGACCTGTACCTTGAACCTGTAACTGATCTAATGTTAAGGAACAAAACATCCTGAACATTTTTTATCTGTGTTGATAGTGATGATCTTATTACTTATTCAAGGGTAACTGTATACATGAACTAAATTCATGAGTGCCTCCAATTATCTTCTACTAATTTGCATCCTGTTTATGGATAGTTTTCAAAGCCAAATTTGTTTATGATTCTCCTGTGTCGTATTTGTGTACAATTGATGTGGACAGCCTCCACCTGCATTGTGCGTCGTCCACCAGCAGTCGGTTTCTGTGGATGGAGATGGATGCCCAGCCCTGTAGCTTTCTATGTCTCTACCACCTGCCCCCCAATTGAAATCACAGAAATCTGAGAGTTACTTGAAAGGATATGGGTGGTCATTACAAGGCTTATGGTCTTTAGACCGCCAGCCTCGCAGCGGCGGTCTCCCCACTGCAGACCCGGCGGTGAAGACCGCCACATTATGAGATAGGTGGTTTGGCTGCAGCCAAACCCCCACAATGCCGCAAGTACCGCCAGGGTGGGCGGACCACCAGGCCGGATGTGAGCACCTCCAGTACAGCTGCAGCTGTGATACTGCCAGCGGGAGTATGACACCGCTGACCACCAGGCTTTCGGTGGCAGTGACACCACCATGAAAACCCCGAAGGTAATGCTCCCAGTGACAGGAATGTCCATGTCTGTCGCCGGCCCCCCTCGACCCCTACACACATGCAAACACCCTCCCCTAAACCCCCACCGCATCCATTCATGCACTCCTCCTCTCCACGTTCATCTACAAAAACTCCCCCTCTTGGCATTCATGCACACACACTCCCCCCCTCCACATTCATGCACACACCCAGACAACGCATCCATTCACGCACCCAGACACCCCCCATTTGCACACATACACGCACCCAGACACCCCCATTCGCACACATGCAAGCACCCAGGCACCCCCATTCGCGCACACCTACATGCACCCTGACCACACACATGCACCTTACACCCCCTGCACCTTTTGGATGATCCACTTACCTTTTCCGGTGAGGTGGTTGTTTGGGGGGGTGATGGGTCCTGGCACTTTCTGCCGACGGGACTCCGCCATGCCGTATTACGTATCATGATATGGCGGGTGGAGTCTTGTTGGTGTGGCAGTGCTGGAGGTGGAACCATCTCTCTTCCTCCATCGGCCAGGCCGGCCAGGTCGGATTTTCACCTGGAAACGGGTGGAAATCCTTCCTAACTCAAAATATGGAGGTCTGTTGGCGGCAGCAGCTTCAGCGGTCTTGGAAAAAGACACCGAAGTCGTAATGACCACCATAATGTTTTTTAAATGTGTCCTTCAGTCTCATGTGTTAATGTCTTTACAATCTATAACGAGAGTGTTTTTAGTAGGGTCAGGAATGCCAAATAGATGCTACAATTTTAGAATATTCACATAGGATAACTTTGCACACAATTAATCTATAAGGACCTTAAATAATGTGGGATGGATCCAGCCCTCCTGGACTTATGTTGGCCAGTGCTGCTCAGTACAGACAGGCATACAGTATACCACCAGCTGAATACGCCTTCCCAGTCTCTGATGATAGCTTCCTCCTCTGATACCGTTCAGGATGCATTTAGGTTTCCTCTTGCATGGTGAAAACAAATGTTTGATATTGATTGTACTCGACAACATATCCTCCGAGATCGTTGGATGAAAAAGGTGGATGTTTCTCAATTTATTATTTAGATAGAAGTTTTAGATGTATTTTTGACATGTTATAACTTATTTTTCTTTGCTTAGGAACGGATACCCAGATTCCCATTACTTGAAGACTGTCCGTAAACAACTGAAGGCTTTGGGTATCGAGTGAGAATGCAGCGTGCTGGAAACATACGTTTCAGTCAAGGTCATCACCAGCGTACGGTGCAAATAGCTTGTAGTGTCTGTTACACATTAACCTATGCACTACTGCTGCTGGCTCTTTTTCATTTTTCAGACACTCTACAAGTGCAGTAGTGACTAAAAGGAAACACTGCATAAGAAATCATCGGCTCATCAAAATGATTTAAGGAGCAACAAATGTGCAAAAGAACTGAAACTATAGGAAACTTGATCACATTGTTAGTGTAAATTTGTATTTTTAATTACATGATTATCATTTACATTTTCATTAATCAAGCAGTATGTTTGATCAGTAAAACCTAATAATTTTACGAGTTGGAGAATCAGGAAGCAATCGGAGTAGATCTTTATAGAATACCATTATATTTGTTTCCTTTTAGTAAAGGTGATTTCTCCTTTGGAATTGTCTGCGGAGTAATTAACACACACAATAGCACTACATTTTATTAATTTTAATTTCTGATTTGCGTACCTTACAACTAAATAGGAAAATGCCTGAAAGGTTGGTTTGATGTGCAGTGTTCGTAAGAGTTTCAAGTACCTGAAGGCATTAATTAAAGAGCTCTGCACTCTCATGAATAGTGGGAAAGGAGGACAATGAGTGCAAATGGATTTATTTGTTGATTGTAAGACTTTGTAAGTGAGGGGCGGTGGTACTTGCTGTGTACAGATGCCCTTGTATAGTGCAGACATTTCACGGGGTCATCCAGTTCCGAGCAAATTAATCATAATTGTTAGTAGCATATATTACTGCAGATACAAATTCTCTGCATACTCCTCCATATAGTGTTGGGTTCTGACGTTTTCAACCTGTTTTCCTTCAAAGAATTCTTTTGAGTCATGGTGACTCCTCTTCTTGCCTGCATTGCGCATGGGCACCAGCTCCATTTTATATTGTTTTTTTTCCTCCGTCTGGTTCAAACGTGAAGACCTGAGCTTCACGATTGAGGCACCCTTCAATTCTTTTTCCGACCATTCCTGGTCTTCTTTTGACACCGATTTGAGCAAAAAGCAACATATTATTGCCAACTTGCTACCAAAATCTTTACAATACAGATAATTGGCAAAATTTCTACTGCTGGAAAGTTGGCTCGGCTAGGGTCTTCGAACACCGAGGCCTTTATTCAACGTTTTCTCCTTCAAGCTTGTACAGGTGGCAATAGAACAGACCCTATTTCAACACTGCCTTAGCTGTAACACAGAGTTCCCCTGGTTTGACCACCACCAGGCATGTAATTTGTGTTTGTCACCTCAAAACAATAAGTGTGAAGCCTGCCTGGTGTTCAGGTCCATAAAGAGACATCACAATAAGGACAGCCACTGGGCACATCATAAGATGTAGACACTCTATGGAGGACACCTGGGACATCTTCAAGGAAAAAAATCCCTGGCACTGAAGACATCAAGTAATCTGGGCCTTTGAATAGTCTGGTACACCAACCATCATCAGACAGAGCTTTCTCCTTCTGTTCAGATGAAGCAGGAACAATCCCATCTCGACGTCTTAGCAATAGGACCATACAGACGGATAACACTGCAGGCTTTGCGCATGGCAGACCCTCATACCAAACCCACCAAAGTTCCTTGAGGAGGTAAGGTGGAGCACCACCCTTGAGGGGGGTCATGCCATTAACCCCTCGAAGTCCAGCCAGCCCTCTGGGGCACCGCATGGCTTCCGCACAGGGCGAACTCAGGAGAAGCCCACAGTGCTGGCACCACCCCACATCCACGTGCTCACAAGATTCCTGACCAGTTACCAAGACATCAACAGGCCCCAAGACGCAGCTGGTGCCTGAAGATTACTTGGAACCAGCCTACCTTTGGCACCAAAACACCGGGATTTGAGACCTACCTCTACGCCAAAGCCACTGACTATGAAGGAGTTGCTAGTGAGGACCATCCCTTTGACACTGAGGCAACTCGAGCAACCAAGACTGCACATCCATCCAAGGATGGCAAAGGTTACAACTAAACCACTGCCCGGAGTGGTTGACTCCCTACCACCTAAGTGGAAACCAACCTTTGAGGAGGACTTTGATTCAATGCCAGAACCGGCTTCTAGGCACAAAAGGAGGTAGAAGGACAGTGGCACGAGCCACATCTACTGCGCCCCTTCTACTCTTCTTCCACCTCCTCTTCACACCACCAAAGCTATATACATCTCTAGGTTCACCCGAATCCTCAGCCCGAATCACATAGCCCCTACCATGAGGATGAGCCATACGGCAAAGCTAGGGAGCCAGGACAAGAGCAAGACCCCTGGGATGACTACTCTGCACACCCTCCTGGGTACTGTGCGCCAGACCTGTAACTCTCTAAACTCCCACCCCCCCTCCAAGACGATACTATCTCATACTGACCATGGCTGCCCAGTACCATAAATTGACCATAAAAGGACCTACATGTAGTTCAGAAGGAGGACAGCATAGTAGAGGCCTTGTTTAAAACTTAGTGAACTATCCCGTTCTTACCTGTTAAATGGCATGCTAAAACCAGATAAAAAGCCATTTAAGGACTGGGTCAAAACCCTAGGGTAGAGCAGAAGCACAAGGCCTCACTTTCTGATCCACCATACATCAGATGACGTGTAGAACCACACTCCTCAGTCATCCACTCTGCGTGTAAGCATGTAAACCCTAAGGGGGTTGCACTATCACCTGACAAGGAGAGTAGGAAGCTGGATGCAGCAGGTGGCCAAGGGGACAGCTAATCATTGGCATATTGCCAATTCTGTTGGCTGACTGGCACAATGTGATATGACACATTGGGACCAAATGGAGGAGTTGCTTCAACACCTGCTGCCTAAATACCTTCAAAGGGGAGAGGGACTGGTCTCGGAAGGCAAGCTCATCTCGAACAGAGATTACGCCCTTGATGCTGCATACACACCAGCACAACGGGTCAATACAAGTATCCTTGTTTGACATGACGCATGGACCTGTATCTTGGGATTTAAACCAGAAGTGCAATAACACCAACTTAACCTCCCCTCTGATGGCGAACATTTATTCTTCCACAAATCGAAGAAATGTTGGAGAAACTTAACAGGCATACTGATATGGCTAAGGGCATGGCGCCTCTCAACTGCTGGTCAAAGAGCAATCATTCTGAAGGCAGCAATAATTGCAGATACTAAAACCCCTTCTTCAGATGTGAGCTCTTACCAGAGGCTGCAACAGCAATCCTATCAGCCTTACTCCTCTACAGGTTTCTCAAGAGGTGGCATAGGGGTGTCAAAAACAAAGAGCCAAAGGAGCATCCACCACTATAAAACATTGGGGCTTATTTAAGAGCCTCTAGTGCCATTTCAATGCCACATTTGTGCCATTTTTTGATGCTAATGTGGCATTAGAAGGCCAAAAACGCTGCACTGTATTTACAAAGTGGTGCAATGCATGTATTGCGCCACTTTGTAACCCTTTGCGCTACATTACGCCTGCGCCAGGCATAATGTATGCAAAGGGGGTGTTCCCCCGTTAGGGGGGCCCAAAAAATGGCGCAAGGAAATCTAAAAGGTTTCCTTGCACCATTGTTTCGGCACTTTTAATGCCTGCTCAGAGCAGGTGTCAAAAGGAGGCTTCCAGTGGTTACTGTAGGTCTTTGAGTGCTTTGCAGGATTAGCATCAGCATTTTTTACGCTAATCCTGCAAAGCGCCGAAATAGCATCAAGAATTCTGACGCTAGTCCCATAGCTACCGCCATGGTGTGCCGTATTTTAAATACAGCGCACACATGGTGGCGTTAGGGGGCACTAAGAGATGCAAGAAAAGTAATGCTGCATTATGTACAGTGCCATTTTTCTTAAATATGCCCCATTGACTCCCTACAACTCTGACCCAACCACTTAACACCTGCTGGGGGGGGATCAAATGTTTCCGGTCAAAATTGTAAGAAATCACCTCTGACAAATGGGTTCTAGCCATTGTTCTGTATGGTTACTCATGTTTCACTCGTTCCTCCCAAAAATACCATCTTGAACCTCGCACCTCAGTGAGGATCACATGCACCTTCTAAAGGAAGAAGTGAAAACCCTCCTACAAAAAAGGGGCCATCAAACTTGTCCCCTCATAATGCCAAAGGAAGTGGATTTACTCCCTGTACTTTCTTATCCCAAAAAGGACGGGTCCCTCAGACTAATTCTTGATCTCAAACCTCTCAACTGATACTAGTTCTGGAACTCTTTCACATGGTAACCCGTCAGGGCATCAAGGAGGCTTCATGACTGCACTGGACTTTAAAGAATCCATATTTTCACATCTCTATCCAGTACACCCCCTCTACCAGTGCTTCGTGGCAAGTGGCCAGCATTAACAGTTCAAAGTCGTACCATCCAGCATTACCACTGCTCCAGTGATCCAAATACCTGGCAGTGGTCATAGCACAAAGACAAGGGGGTTTTGACGTTTCCCCCTATTTGCATGATTGGCTGATCAAGAGCCAACGCGAACAACAATGTTTTTCCCATACACAAACAGTCATATCTCAACTGCACATGGTAGGCTTTACCTTCAGCATCACCAAGTGAAATCTTGTCCCTCTGCAGATACAACTCTTTCTACTGTCAACTCTCAGTTTGGTAACAGGCAAAGCCTACCCCAGCCAAAAAATCTCTGGAGTGGTAGAGTACAACAATCTGTTGAGGGAGCGGCCTTTTGAAGGCTCTTTACTGGAGCTCACCATCACCAAGGATGCATCAATATTAGGATTGGGAGCTCATGTCAGTCTCACAGCAATACAGATGTAGTAGACCCTGCAACAGTGTGGCTACAACATCAACTACCTCAAACTCCTAACCATCTATTTAACTTTAAAGCCATTCTCCCTCAGCTACAGGGCAAGGTAGTACTAATCGAAACGGACAACATGACAGTGATGTACCACCCATGGAAACAAAGTGGCACCCATTCTCTGCCTTTCCCATATTGCCCAAACGATCTGCACTTGGGCTCTTCATCACTGCATCCATTTGATACCTTCTGGGGTGGACAACAACCTAGCAGACCTACTCCGGAGGTCACACAGAAAAGTCCATGAATGGGAATTCAATTTCTAAGTACCAAGCAGCTAGTTCAAATGCTGAGGAACTCTGCAGATAAACTTGTTAGTCCCCTAGAGAATGTAAAATGCCATAACTTAGCCTCGCGGTTCCCACACCCACAGTCCATGGGCAATGCACTATGGCTAAATTGGGCAGGGATATTTGCTACCTCTCCTGCTCCTTCCACTAATGGTGTGGAAGATGCAGCAAACCTCCCAGACACTTATTCTTGTAGCTCTTACGTGGGACAGACAGACCTGGTATTCCACTCTACTCAAAATGTCCATCAGCCCCCTTGAGAAGCTTCCCATAGGGCGGACCTTCTCACCAAAAACCAAGGACAGATCAGACATCCAGACTTCAAACAGCTGAACCCAGCGATCTGGCACCCAAGATCATAGAATTCTGCCACCTATGCCTCCCACAAGAGTGCATGGGCATCCTCCAGGAAGCATGCAGACCAACTACTCAAGCTTGCTATGCAGGATATCACCTACTACTTTCTTCATTGAAAATACTTGGGGATAGCATACACTTCTATTAGACTTAATTTAGCTGTCATAGCTGTTACATGCAGAGCAGACAGTACTCTTCCTTGCTTTGTGCACTGGTCATCAAGGCTTTCATTGAGAGCCTCAGAACAGTCATCCCCCCCAACAGTGCTACCAGTCCCTCAATGGAACTTGAACATAGTCCTGACCAGATTCCTGGGTCTCCCTTTAAGGCAATGCATTTCTGCCCCCTGCAGGTCCTCTCAAGGAAGATAGTATTCTTAGAGGCTTTAGCTTCACTCAGGCGTATTAGCGAGCTGCAAGCATTCGCATTACAAGAACCCTACATTAGGTCCGTAATTGTTGAGTAATAGTATGGACCAACCCAAAGTTTCTGCCCAAGGTTATTGCTCCCTTTCATCCCAATCAGACTATAGAACTCACGTTCTTCTTTGAGAAACCATAGTCAGTGGCAGGGAGAGTACTCCATACTTTAGATGTCATGAGGGCTCTCATGTGCTACATTGATAGGATCAAACCCTTTTGTAAAGCAGGTTAGCTGTTTGTAGCTATTAGCAACCCCAAAAATGTCATCCTGTTTCAAAATCAGGAATTGCTAGATAGATAGTCAGGTGTATCCAAACCTGCTACCTTAAAGCCAAGCGATTTTTCACTGTACCCCCCAGGGCACACTCCACATTAACAAGGTTGACTTTATGGCTTTCCTTGAAAACATCCTATTAGCTGATATTTGTAAAGGAGCTACTTGATCAACCTCACACACATTTACCAACCACTACTGTGTGGATTTTCTTGCTAGACAGCAAGCTTTTCTTGCTAGACAGCAAGCTTTAGTTGACCAGACTGCCCTAAGGACTGTTTTTCACTCATATGCTCTATCCACACACTAGCTACTGCTTAAATGGAGGGAATTGCTTTATTGTGTATGTAGAGCATGTGTATCTACATCAACACATGCTATGAAGGGAAAATATTACTTACCTGATCGTAGCATGTAGTGCTGTAGATTCACATGCGCCCACCCTCCTCCCCAGACGCTTGTGACTCTAGCTGCAGATTTTTCTTCTTTTCTATTCTGTACTCACTTAGTAATGCACATGTACATACTTTCTTCCACCTCTCCATACCACTCTCACCTGCTGAACTAAAAACAACCTAAAATGGAGTGTAAGCATGAGAAGGAGTCACCATATACCGCGTGACTTGAGAATTCTTTTAAGAAAAACAAGTTGCAAATGTCCGATTCCTAGACTAGATGCCAGAAGTACGCAGAGCTAGTGAATCTACAGTTCCACATGGTATGAAAAAGTACTTACATGGTAAGTAACATTTCCGCTCTATTTCCTGTTCTTCCTCGCTATCAATCAATTACCAACAAAAGGAGATCTAGAATGTTGTTTGATGATGTCAAGCTTCGGCATTGAGCGAGACTGTGACATAATTTCCCTGATGGCCGTTTAAACAGGATGCTACACTCTACTCTGAGCCACTGTAATAGGTTGTGCAAGCTAGCCTTCTGCGGGCTTCCCTTCACTCAGCCTCACTCTGGCCTTTTTAATCTTTTTAACTATCACGTTGTTTGGATCAGGTGAAAGGCACATTTTGATTATGGGTTTATCAGGCCCTAACCAGTATAATATTTATTGCAGGGTGAATAACTTCAATGATTGACAATAAGATAGTATATGGAGAACCACAGGAAAAGCAGCCATGCTAGCATTTTTCAAAATTAAATGGCACATAATCGCTCAAAGACGTACATTGAAAGAGTTACTTAGGTTTTTAAAAATTGTACGTCTGGCAGTAGAAATTCTGGTTAAATTTGGCTTCTTTGTTTGAACTATTTTCAGATCATTTTAGTGTATATTGTTCTTTATAATAGCAGGCACCAAAACAGTAATTTCTCATATTCCAAAGAATTGTTTTAGTTCAACTCCCTTATTTCTTTTCAGGTGGAGCAACTAATTTCACGCCTCGATCGATCGGGGGAGGGGAGGGGAGGGAAGGAGGGATAGAAACCAAACATTATGCATTTTATCCAAATAGTGTCTCCAAAATTCTTCCCTACACTTGCTTCCAGTATCTCAGCAACTTCATCAACTTTGAGAAAATACAGACTAGAGTAATTGGTCCTCTTAAGCACTTATTCATTTTTAAAAATGTAGTTTGAATATTTCTAAAGCATCTGATTATCCGTTAGATTGTCTTCGCGCTAAAGAAATCTGCAACGTATGTTCATAGTGTTAAATAAAGCCATTTTTTAGGTCGAGCAAAGCAGCGTGCAAGCTCTGCTTTTCCGATGTGTTGGTATATATATGGGCTTTTAACCACGCCCACCGTACGCCCATCACTGTCACTCGTTCATGGGCTTGCCCTTAAAAAATACTTTGTTCATTGGTAAATGTTTTACGTTTGTCCCTCCTTGGGGCGGTTTTGTTACAGCCTTGGACATCGCCCCTGTTACATGGCTAATTGCACTTTTGCCGACATGTTTGACTGCGAGCGAACTTCGTTTTTCCTTTCGTATGCTGCTTCACGCTGATGCTGTGGCGCTTTGAATCGTCTCGCTTATGTGAAACTGTATTACTTTTCATTTTCAATATATGTGGCACTAAAAGTCCAGTTAGGAGTTTACAACGCTAATAGGTCTAACTCGAGCAAATGCGAAACCCATTCCATTCCAAACGCTTGTTTTTTTAGCGATTTGTGGCATTCCAGGGTAGGAACATGCATTGACATAGCCCGTAGGTCTTGCCTTTTGGATTTGTGAATGCACACCTATTGGCTTTGCCAGTGCTTTTTGTTGATGCAGTTCAGCGTTTGCGAAAAGAAAACAATTATTACTGAAGCCGAACTACATCAGCAAACATAAAAAAAAGTGCGACGATGTGTACACATCCACACCAATGCATCATGTCACCACCATGCCTAGCATCTTGACATATATCCATGAATCATGATGCACTCGACATTTTGTTTGCTTTTCAAATTGAGCAGCCCAACATCAAATTGCTTTTGGTGAGCCATCCAAAGAGAGGGATTTTTTTTAAAGCTACTCAACAGGGAGGGTTGAGGGAGCAACAGTAGAGGGAAGGGAAAAGTAAATTACATCAATTGAAAAGAAACTGTGAACAAGGTGGGGTGCATGGAGGAGATCGGTTAAATAAAAATGACAAAAAAATGCTGAACTGTAGCAAGGGACGAGCTTTCAACATGAGGCGTGCTGCAAAGGGGGCAGAGCAAGAAGTCACATGTACTTCATTGCAGTGCTAAAGACAAAGAAAAAATTATTGACTGCTAGCAGTGGAAGGATACAGGTCGCCCAGTCAAAAGGATGGTAAGGATGCTGTGATGCCGGGGAGGGACACACAAGAGGATGGAAGAAAGCCATTGAATAAGAACGACAGAAGTTAGATTGATGAGTAGGCCAGCCGGTGGAAAGCAGTGGCCTGGTGGTATTGTCCACAATAGGTCTACAGAAAGCAAGACAAAAAAAGTACCAACCCTTACAGGCTTTTATTATATTGGGCTGCACAAAAAGCCTTGCTAGATCGAAGAATTCTGGAGGGAAGATACAACATCAACAAATGCTGCATGAAAGTGGGCCCAGACGTTTTTTATGCAACAGTGACAAAAACAGAAACCTTTGAGCAATGGACTTTTGGCAATTTAGAATCAGTGGAGCTTGTTGAGAAGGTTGGAACGTGAGGGTCGGTGAGGAAAGTCCAGATTTTAACATGCAGCACTATTCTGGATGGTCTGTCTGAATGAACTAAAGCTGATTTGTAAGATACCCAGGAAGTGCAAGGTGAAGTGTTGCAGTAGTCCGGATACAGGCCTACAGTGACTTATAAAACTGCAACGTAACAAGAAGCAACTACAAGGTTTTCCTGTGCATTCTGAAAGAGAAAAGGTCGATGCTTGATACCTTGTTGATCTGCTGGTCAACGGGAAAGCCATGTTGAAAGTAAAATCTATGTTCCGAACTGTAGCAAGAAGAGGGACTGCTATCTAGGTCCGGCGGCCACTAATGGCTGATTCAGATGAAAGTGGTACTGTCCACTATTAAGACTTGGCATTAGATAAAGTTAACTTTGTTAAGAGTCTGAGCAGGCCTAGAAGCAATTGGGAAAACTAAAATGAAGGGAAAGGATAACAGCTCAAAAGTATGCTGACAAGAAAGATGTTAACCAGCCTAATGTTTCAGATGTTACTCCATGATCATGCAGGTATTGTAGTGAAAGGTAGCAGTTCTGCCCTGGTTAAGAGTAGTTTAGAGTTGGTATAAAACAATTACCAGTCCTACTTCACTGCCATGCAGGATATCGCTAGAGTCGAGGAAAAAAACCTACTGACAATTAGCTTCATTTTGTCCAACTTTAGCTGCAAACAGCAGCAACAAATAGGTCTAAGGTTGCTCAACACTGATGAGTCAGCAGCAGGTTTCTTTAGTAGTGGGAGAACGATTGGTCATTTCTTTGCTGAAGGAACATTAGCAGCGTCAAACGATTGGTTGCAAAGACCACTAATGAATAGCATAGGTGCTTCAGATGTCAAACGCATGGTTCACGCTGGACAGAGATCAAGAGGGGAAGCAGATTTAAGCATACAAAGAGTGGACCGAATAGAGTGCAAAGGCAAAGGTGCACACTCACTAGCATTTTTCGCCATAGTCGAGGAGCAATGCAAGGCAAAAATATAACAGTTTCGGAGGATGAAAAGGATGCCTAAATAAGATAAATTGTTTCTTATGAATTGAGATTGGCACACAAGTGTTGAAGCACAGCAATGGATGAAAAAGAGGTAAGAGTTAGAAGCCCTTTAACTGTTTTCAGGTGGTATTACTTGCAGAAGAGATTCTCAGTGCATTGAACAGGTAGTGTGTACTGCCTTGATATTTTTGCTGTTTTCGCTGTAAGGGCAGTAAGATGCTTTTAGCTTTGCTGGAATAATTTTGGTGCCATTCCTCTCTCGAGCTTTACTGCCTTGCTTAGTCTTTTGTAGTTCCTAAGCGTACCATGGGTCTGAAGGACGACTTCAAGGGGGTATTTATGGTTTCACTGGACCTAGATCATCAAGAGATGAACCAAACCAAGCATTAAAATAAAGGAATCTGGAATCGGAATAAGGGCCCAGCTGAAAAGTGGTGGAATTCAGAGAATTCCCTAAGTTCCGGTCTTTGATTTTGGCCAACAATGTGATATAAAATAGCTCGTGTCCGTCAGCTTCTTACAAACTGTGATAGCGAGTTAGAGAGAGAATAACATGGCTGACTGTTTTGTTCATGCCGGTTGCCATTATGAAAGGGGTTTCAATCAGAGGAAAGGAAGAAATGGACGTGTGTGTAGCCTCTGGCTACTCTACGGATTGGTACTTGTTTCATGAACCAATCGTAGAGTAGGTGTCAAGTACATTTTTGGAGGACTGGAGGTCAGGAGTGCTCACTTAGATGTTAACATCACCGAAAACTAAAAGAGCAACAGAGTGAAGGTGTAAGGAGGTGACAAATCTGGTAGAGAAGAGACAAACTCAATTGCAGGGCCCATAGTTTGTTAGACCAGTACGCAAGTGCAGAATTATGCAGGAGAACTACAGATAGTAAAGCAAAACAGTCGAGTGTGGCTAAAACTGTCAGGGGTCACCAAGGAAATTGAGAGAGACTCTTTCAATAGTATCACTTGCTCCAACCCCTTGTTAATCAGTGTGGTTTAATTGAAAGAATTTGGGCCTGATTTAAGAAAAGTTTTACTTGCACCCCTTAGCCCCCCCCGCCACCATGTGCGCACCATATTTAATATACGGCGCACAAAGGCACAGGGTAGGGGCAATAGGATCGCATTTTTTATGCTATTGATGTACAGTGTAGGATTAGCACCAAAATATTGGCGCTAATCCTGCACAGTACATAGGGGCCCATTAAAAGCAGTGGTGTGCCCCCTTTTAACGCCTGCTCTGTGCAGCTGTTAAAAGTATCTGCAATCATTGGAATCTTATAGATTCCAGTGCACCATTTTAGCGGTCCTCCTAATGAGGGAATGACCCCCTTGTATACATTTCCTTGGTGCAGGCATAATGTGGTGCAAGGAGTTACAAAGTGAATATGGCGCAGCGATTTTGGCCTCGTTGGGCCACATTAGAGTAAAACACATTATGCTAATGTGGTGTAAGGAGGCACTAGGCCTTATAAATCTGGGTCTTTGTATGAAGAAGAGATAGAAACGAAGGGTCTCTCAGTCATATCTCAGTCATGAAAAATAGATCAAGCTTGTCATCCAAGAACTCTGAAGTTTCCGATTTATATTTTGTTTACAGTTTGAAGTAAAATGATTTCCTAGTGCTGTCGAGGTTTAAGAGGTTTAGTAGCATCTGTTGTACCTTTTAGAAAATATTTGAAGTTGATCACCTGCAGTCTACAATAGGTCACATTGAAATCGTCGACTTGCCTGACACAAGAACAGCAGGGAGGCTAGACACAGACAGGTGCACATGGACCAGACTGCCTGCATCCATGGCAAATGCATGCAACCGCCCCACTGAATGCCAAGCTGTTATTCCTGGTTTTTAGCCTTGAAATATACCTTTGGTATTCAACCTTAATAGCAAGTGCAAAATGTCATAGTACCAGAATATTGTGTCAAAAATGTTGAGATGGTAAGATTATGTAGGTAAGTTTGATTTACTTAACTGCACAAATATTTAAATTGCCTTGTGGCCCTTGGCATAGAATGTGCACTATACATTTACCCAACAAGGTAGCACTTACTAATTAGCCAGTAGCAAGGACTCCAGATGGGTGTACATTTTGCGCAAAACTGTGGACTCCAACAGTTTTTCTAAATTCTTGGTGACATTTTAATCTTCCCCAAAATATTCCAGAACTGCAATTGAAAATAATAACTCTGCCTCCTATTTTGGGAAAGGTTGCGCTTTCCCTGAATAACGTTAAGAAAAGCGCCAACAGAGGGGTGGAGCCACTACTAAAGGTCCTGCTTCTACCAGAAGCCTCATGAGCCAAACAGGAGCGGGTGAAAAATGCAGATAAAGGCTTGGAATATGAAAGAAATCGGAACTGGAGCCTAGCCACACTGCTGTAAGGTTAGAAATGAATTACTGGGAAACAGTTCAAACTAAAAGAAAAGATGTATCGTAAATCAACAACCTGGAGCCAAGGGTGTACTAATGAACAGAAAAATCTAGAGCAACACACTCAAAGTGGAACCACATACTAGGTAAACAAACAAAGCAAAAACAGAATTAAAATCGTCCCAAGTTATACTCTTTGAGCATGGCAGGTCTGCGGCAGTGACCTCATTAATGGTTATAGTAGACAGGGTGTATCCAACTCTCTCCTGCATTACCTCTTACTGAGGATCATCTGACTTTTAGGGATTTGTTGTAAAAAGGCAGCAAGGTGGTTGATGTTGGTCAGTATGCCCATTCTTAAAGGCAGGACACCTTATTGGTATTAGAGTGCTTTACAAGACACAGTCACATAACCTTTTCTCTAATATCTAAAAATAATGGGCTTTCAGCAGTGTTCATCGAAGTCTCCACCACCACTCTGCTATCCTTTACAAAACAGACAAGATCAGCTTCACCTAGTAGACCATGCATCATCCATGGGAACAGGTTGCGGATCCTCCTCGGGCCATCTGCTGCCCTCTTGTTGCTGAACCTGGTAACTTCAAGTGGCTTCAGTCAGTTCCTTTCCAAACTTGCTGCTGTAGGAAAGGCCTGGGACGCCCTGGCAGGAGAGGGAGGCACCAGCCACAAGCTTACTGCCTCCCCCAACTGACACCTCATGACAAAACGGGCTGCACATCTGGCGAACCAGGCCTTCCGAATACATCTGACGGTCTGAGACAGAAATATTTTGAGAAGGTACTGCCGAATACTTATATAAACTCTGATCACACGAATTATAATTACATGGAGAAGGCAGGTAAAATACAACATAGAATTAATTTTTGTAGGTTTGGAAATGAAACAGGATCTCTTTTGGGGAGGAAGAACTTTTGTTTCTGACATCCACAGCTTTCACATCAGGAACACATAAAAGTAAAATTAAATAGTGGTAAGCTGAGCCAAGAAGGGTTCATGAGGCAAAACATTCATCCTGTGGCCAAAAAGTAAAAAACTGTTTTTATATATGTGCGGACAATTTTAATGTGGCCTAATATGTTTGATAGAAGCAAAGGCCCCGATTCTCAAACGTTTAGCGTCTGGTTAGCGTTACTTTTGTAATGCTAAACCAATGCTAAACTTTTTACACAAGACAGTGCGAAACGCTGCTTTGCATTACTCTGCATCAAGGGGGCGTTACATGGGCATATCTGTGCGACCACCCATGCCTTATGGCACTAAACCCTATTACCACCCTCTCCCACCCCTGGAGGACACCCATGGATGGGGGGACCCATCCCAGGTAAGTACAGGTAAGTATAAATATATATTTTTTTTTAAGTGGCATAGGGTGGCCTAACTTGGGCCCCCCTACATGCCACTGTGCCCAATGGGCATGGCCATTGGGCAGGGGGGGCATGACTCCTGTCTTTGCTAAGACAGGAGTAATTTCAATGGGGGTTGTGTGTCAAAAAATGGCGCAAGTCGGGTTAGAGCCAAGATTTTTTACTCTAACCTGACTTGCACCATTCTTTGACGCACAACCCCCATTCTTCCCTACACATGCGCTGCCCCGCTAGAGTCATTTATTTTGATGCTAACCAGGCCGCAGCGCCAGCTAACGTCATTCCATTAATAAGGCACCCGGCTGGCGCATTGAATGGCGTTATCCGGCGGTGAATTTTTTGACGCAAACCTGTGCTGGTGCTGGTTTGCGTCAAAAAGTATAAATATGGGCCTTAGAGTTAATCTTACCTTAACCACTATCCCTTAAGTAGGAGTGAGCAAAATTCACCTAATTTGCTTTTGCAAAATCTCGTAGTTATGTGAAACCAAATTCATCAATTGCAAAATGCCCAGAGGATGCATTTCATGCTTAAAAAAATACTGCAAAAAACAAAACACTGTAAGCAACAGCAGCTTATGTTCCGTTGTTCACATGCAGTACATTTTTACTTTGAAAAATATTTCTGTGGTAAATTTCTACTGCAAAAGATGCGTAATTATGTGGAATGGCATCATTTTGGGAATTTCACATAACAGGCGTAATGTGAAATTATGTGAACTACACTGATTTAAATTTCGCCCAGGCCTACCCTTAAGGTAGCTTTTCGGACAATCTTAACAGTAGAAGTGCCATGATTTGGGAATACTTGCTGATGCTGGAGAGCTAATCTTGGACTAAGAATTGCTCAAGCTGTGGCAGACAAATATGATTCAGATAGAGAAGGCCGATAAATAAGCGTGTGAAGTGACACCCCCACCGCATTCACCTGGGTTGTCATGTATTAATCTGAGTCGAAAACTATTTCAAGTGTTTTAACAAGTAATGGATCGTGGTTGCTTAGGAACAGCCAGATAACGTATTTTTTTTTATCACAAACTACATTTCACTGTGTGACACATAAAAGAAATTCCGTGGTGGCATAATTAATGAGTTCCTAACTCTGTATCCAGACCTGAAATTACTTGTAAATGAGTTGAAAATAACAAAATTAAGCAAAAGGTGCACCAGTAAATTGCAGAATAATCTGAATACCATTGGCATAGATAAGAAAATACACACTAAGCAATCGGAGTTATTTGGGAAAAAGTTGAATGTATGCATTGAAAAAGTAAAGATGACTAACAACCACTCAGGTACGCCACTAGTGACTACAGCTCAGCCAAGATAAACATTGCAGAGACTTAGCTAAGGTTATTAAACGCAGCCGAGAGAGCAAGCCCAGCCAGCATTGATGCCCATCGTCCAACAAATCAAGTAGGGTGCTTTCAACATGTGTTGATGCCCTTTTGGTACCTTTTGGAGACCAGAATCCTTCAGTTTCCCTGGAGCACCAATGATTATTCTGAGTGTGGCTGAAGCTGAATAATTGTTGCTGTTTGCACAAAAAAAGGGACATAAGAGGACGAATGAGAATTAATATGTAAAAGCAGATCCATGAAAGGTTTCTTTAACAAAGGGTTAATCTAGGCTTCTTTTATTGACTACTAAACTTTGGAATGGGATGAATTATGAGCGTAAACATAGTTCCAGAAAAAAAGAGCACTGGATAAGGGGCATCTCTCCCTAGGGAGGTTCGGTCTTTGGACGAAGGTCAAAGGTAGACTATTAGGTTAGGGATAATTTGCCTCAAAAAGCTGTATCTTCTGTATTATTTCAGAATTATAGAAGAGTCAGTGTCGATGTGGATGCTGTACTAGATCTTGGGAGCATAAAATAAGTCTGGCCTTCAGTTTTTCTTTCTTACAATTTTTTTGACTCCAGTGTGGTGATATCCAAGATTCTGATCTGGCATTTTTACCCAGACATATATAAAGTGATGAAGGTGGTCCTGAAGATGATCCTGGCTGGAAGCCAGAGCCAAGTGGGTATTTTAGCATGGGATGGTGTGGTTGAATGTCTTCATGCCATTGATGACCCATGCTGCTATTGCTAGGTGCTAGAATGGTAATGGAGATACTGCTGAGCAAGGCAGTGCCTCAGTCTAGATTTGAGAGGCGAAGTCTTATTTGGTTGTTCTGATATCTCTTGGGACAAGCAGCTTCAATTTCTTTAAACAATGAAGTTGGAACCAAGCTGTCTTGGCCTTCTTGGTGATGTGTTGGTTGATAGAGAGGTCTATGGCGCCGGTGAGATTTTGAATGGTCTGTCAGCTGGTGGGTGAAGCCTGATAGGTTTAAGTTGGAAAGTCATGTTTGAAATTGGTTTTTACTTTTGGCAAACAAGAAGAAGGAATTCTTTGTTGCTTTTAGCTTCAGGACATTAGTTGACATCAACAGTGATTGGGTTTGAGTCTCTAAATGTAATTGGGTGAGGATATTTAGGTAGAGTCGAGTATTCTCTGCAAATTGATGAATCCTAATGCTGTATAATAGATCCAAAAGGCTCTGTTGGAGGTTAAAGGTGATAGCAGAAGAGCCGGAGCGCTCGGGTACTCTGCAAGAGATTAGTAGTCTCAGTGATTTTTGTAGAATTTATTTGCATGACTTGGCACTGGTTGCTGAGGTAAAATGTCAACCATATCAAAATAGTGCCGGAAAATCCCATGTATGTTTGCAGATTGTTGATCAACTGTATCAAAGGCTGCAAAGGTTGACAGGGTCTAGGGATGGTTTATTTAGCACTGGGAGATTCTGGCCTGTCTTAAGGATAGGATATAAAAAAGGGGAATAAGGTCCTCTCCTTGGATGATGGATGGGTGTGGTATTCAGAGCAGGTTGTTTTGATGGAGTTCAGGATATTGTAGAGATCCATGTGTGAGCCTGGATTAAAGAAGCTATTTTGATGGTGGGGCAATAGTGGATGGCTGAAAGTGAGTGTCCTGCGGAAGTGGTAATGATTTTGGATCTGATTTTGTTGATCTTGGTGAAGAAGAGATCGATAGCCTTGCATTTGTCAACTGAACCAGGGACTGTGTATTCTCAGAGAAACTGATGCAGTATTTGAAAGCATTATCCACGAAGAGTATATGGCGTTATGGCCAGAGCTGCTGACTTTAGAACTAGGGACCTAGGTGAGTCCAGGCTTTGGGGCAGCAGCATATGATTCAGGGCAAATCACTTATTCTCTGCGTACCTAAAACAAATGAATCGGAGCCTGCATAATGTAACTGGTGCTTATATAAAGTGCTCTGATGCCCTCGGCCGAGGTTTGCACTATATAAAACTGCAAAAATAAATAACCGCTTAGTAACTACAGTCTTACCATCTGGTGGGACAAAAGTGTCACAAATTGTATTACTGCTGAAGAGCTTATCATGACTGTGGACTCATAGAGGGGTTTGGCGGGGGACTCGAGAGGCACAGCAATGAAGGCTGACCAATTAGGTTCTGAGAGCAATCTTATACTAGTTATCTTATCCCAGAAGAAAATAACCACATTATTAACCTACTGATGGGTCCTGAGACTGACCATTGAGATACAATAGGATACTCACGTTTCTCAAAGATGTATCTTGCATACCTGGTGAATTGCCCTCCCCATACAGCAATAATCTTCATGTGAGCAGGGGGTTGTAGGGAAGCACAAGAGTGTTTAAAACATTTGTGGTTTTGCTTGATTTCTTACAATAATCCTTTGCCTCAAAATGTGCTCTTATTAATCCTAGACATTTACCAGTCTCAACAAAATGATGTATTATTTATTGTATCACTTTATTATTCAATCTTCTGACCTTGGAAGGATGGTAGATCGGGTGGACTTTACCGCGATTCGAACTTGTGTCATAAATTGGAGCTCCTATCAATAGAGAGCCTTTATCTCACTGAGCCATCTCGCCAGTTTAACACAATTGACATCATATGATTTACGTGAGTAGGCGGGGGTTTGCCTCGTGAAGTGCTTACTCCTTTCCCTACAGCTTAGTTATCTCGGTTACACAAAGTAGCTTTCGGGGTTACTGGAGGTTGAGCCGAGCAGGACTGACGAAGAAGGGAAGTGCGGCCATGTTTATAGTTCTCGCCATGAAAGGGCAGCATTGGTCTAACGGAGGAAGAGCCTCCCTACGCCTCTGGAAACAATAGGCCGGAGCAAGGCCAATTTATTACGCTAATCTGGATGCCGTCTTTCCAGCAGATGCTGTTGCTTCTATCCCTTTCTTGAAGATTTGGCATGTTTACATTAGCATAAACTCTTGCTGACAGCAGGCTGCAGCACGGGCCAGCTGGAACGGCAGCCCAGTTATCCTGCCAACGGTTTCCTTGTGGAAAAAGCTATATATCTGAGCATGCTGTGGACTCTTCAACCCGTATGCAATGCCTTAGCTGGCTCCCACCCGGAAAGAGGTGCAAGGCGGAGCTGAGAAAAAAATCCCAGTTAAATGGAAAATATTGTTTTGTCTTTAATGCATACATTTCTCGAATGTTGTCAGCCTTGGAGCATTTGTATCGGTCGTTTCTGTCATTTGTTTAGTTTCTTGTCACTCTCACCAGTCACGGTATGGCTTTTTCCTCGATTCGGGGCTATCTCTATAACCGAAGTGAGCGCTAGACTTGGTTTACTTTCATCTGGTTGTGCAACAATGGCCCCGTTTGGCGTAGTGCTTCGTGGTATATTGGTGCTGGTTTGATGAAGGAACCCCAATGTAGCTCTGCCATTGCATAACTTTTTAAACACAGTGGCAGCGCAAACCACCAAATCATATTTATGAAGCCATGCAAAGCCAATTTGCCCGGCTTAGAATGGCCTCAAATTTGGAGTAAGGCAGAGCAAAACGCAGTGTTGCCTTACTCTTCATAAGGGAGGTGTTCCAATGGCATTGCAGTGGGTGTTCTCACACACCTGTGGATTTTCACACATCCCCTCCCCAGATTTACAAGCCTTTGTAAACCTGGAATGCGCCAAATCCCTTTGCCTCCCTAGGAGAGGTTCAACAAGAAGAAATATCACTGAATTTTGCAGCACACATAGAAGGTGGAAAGAGCCACACAGGATTCTATTTTTTGCAGGAAGGCATTTATTGCTGGCACCCTTGCACTCTTCTGCAAGGGGGCCTGTGTTGGAGCTAGGCTGATGAAATGGCACCAGGGGAACAGGATAGGAACGCGCTGTATGCCATAGCTATGGTGCATTCCTGCCCTTTCCCTTTGACTCAGGGCAGCACAGCAAGGTGACTTGCTGCCCGCCCCAAAATCTCATTAATTTGGGCCAGAGTCTTTATGGTGCATGTTATGTGTCTTAGTGATCTGTAGGAATTCACAGTTTTTTGGTTCTCATTCCCAAAGGGTGAATCGTTGTCCAGTGGTTACCCATTGCCTTGTGTGTTGAAGTGTTAAGGCCATCTGTTTACCAACTTATGGCCCTATTGCCAGGTTTTTTTGGTTTATGTGTGGCACTGTTTAATGTGGCATCTGTGAGCATTGATACATATAAGTAGTATTTGAACTGTGGAGGAACATTAATTTTCTAGATGGTCTTGGTGCTGTTGTGTGTGTATGTGAAGGTGCTGAAAGGTGCATCTCAGCACATTGTTTTTCCGTGAATAAAGGCTGTGTGTTCAGCAGGTTGTACTGTTGTGGGATACTTGTCACTTGTATATGGTTAGCAGTCGCAGACCTCATGCATGTTTTATTAAAGGGTTTTAAAGGGTGGGAACAAGATAACAGTAGTAGAAGTGAATTAAGACCACACCCACCCCTCTGGTACAGCCAAGCATCTAGGTGCTGAAAGACCATTAGATGCTGAGAGACATGCATGAGTTCCAACTCCCCAGAATTATGTCCACATTTGGGGGCGTGGTGTAGAGAAATTCGGAACTCAATATCCCAAGAGTGGCAGGGCACGCAGCCTGATGGGATGAAGGCAAAGGTGTCTCAGACAGTGGCAGTATGCAAGCAAAATTTCCCACGTTTTAAGGATTCTTTTCCAGAACATGTTAATCAGTATGTGGAAGCAGTGCACACTACCTGGGGTTCAACTTTTTCCAAAAAATGGTAATTAGCATCTTGGCAGCACAGAGCATTCATAGATGTAGTCACCATTCAATTCTCTTATCTCATTGCCCTGAGGGTGTCCTAGCCCCAATAGGATCAGATCGGGATCATTGGGAATTTGGAAGCCATACTTCCATTAGTGGAACTCAAGACCTCTTTCCGGTAGGAAGTGGGAATTCCAATCAGATGTGAGGAAATGTTACCAACCCCACTCAACATTTGTGACACACATCTGATGTATCAGTGAATATGAATTTAAGACTTTGGGATGTTAAGTACTATGTAGGCTGAATCCCTAAAAAGGATACTTTTGAGGAGGTGTGAAATGTCCCTCCAGGTACCTGCTTCCTCACTGTTTCTGGTTATTGTGCATCATTTATTAAATGAACGACACCAGTCTCTTCTCAGCTTCTCAAAGTGGTTAAGCGATTTTGTGATTACAGATTTGTTAGCCAGATTTCGACCCGAGTTTCTCAGTTTCAGATATAAAAGCATGTCTTCTTCCCCAATATTCAATTTGTTTTTACAAAAAAGTAGCCCTAATTAAAGAGATGACTTAAGGCAAGGCAGTTTCCAAACCTCCATTTTTCAAATGAGCTTCCAGTAAGAGTGTGAAAAGAGAGCTGTAGTGGATCATGCAGTGGGGAGTACAATTGAATCAGGTGGATTATCAATGAGACACTGACCCAGCCTCCAAGACAGTCTTTGTCAGAGTGGCCAGATAGGCATTTGTAGGTCTTTGTTATTTCACAAATCCAAGTTAACTCCCACACCATGAATGCGTGATCCATCAGTAACCATTTCTGTTCAGTTTCTCTAACCATCCACTCAGCTGCGTCCTACAGGTGGGCGGGTGGCCTGATATTACTTTATGATAAATGGGCTGTTGTCCCTTTGGACCAAAAGCATAGTCTTTACCCCCTTTCCTAAACAAAGCTAAGCATTTCTGGCTGAATTTCCACTCATTTATGATTGGCACGGTCTGGAAGAAATATTGCAGTCTGGGAATGACATTAGTTTTCTGACTTTAAGGCCCAGATTTACAAAACAGGCACAAAAGGCAGCACAACAGCCAAAAATGCGGCGCTGGGTTGCGTGACAGGGCGGGAGCAGGCGAGCACCATATCTGCAGAGATATGGCTCTATCTAGCACCGGCATAGATTTAGCTGACGTACGTCACACACACACCTTTCCGCCATAGGGCAAGGGTGCGTATGCGAGTCTAGCATAGGTTTTGTACAAAAAGGATACCCTTCCAGTACAAAATACTTTGTCTAACTTCATTTAAAACTGTTACTACTTTGCATGCATGCTGCACTGTGCAGCACACATACAAAGTCAGAAAACAAAGGAGAAATGAAGACATTTCCACTTTTAACGCCTCCTTCCAAATGGCGTTAACGTTTCCCGCAAAACCCAGTCTACTATTGTGTCAAAAGGCATGGGGGGTTGCATAGGAACGCTCATGTACAACCCATGTAACACCCCCATGGTGCTGAGTAACGCAAAGCAGTGCTTCACGCTGCTTTGCATTACTTTTAGGGCACTTTCCAGTGCAAAAGAAGTTTCACACTGGAAAGTAAATCAGGGAAAAAACATGTTGTGCTGCTTAGTGTCACTTTTGTGACGCTAACCCAGTACAAAATGTTTGTAAATCTACCTCTATGTTTTCTAACCAGGTAATGTATAAATGGCACCACCTCCTTAAGCGTCTGTGAGTGCCTATGCAGTCTTGACCAGTTAGCAGGGTACTACGGCACTAGCCTTTTGCTGAACTGTGGGCCCATGTACATAATACATTTGAATGCCCACTTCAGTGGATTGTTCATTTTAAGACAGTGAACCTGCTGGAGAGAGACAGAAATGTTTCAAGTTTCTGACTTGTGTGGCTATTTTAAAGAGGAGGCTTTCTCACACAGGGTTAGTACGTCAAACATTTTGGGTATTGAACTCTTCCGGTCATCCACAAATAGGCAGCTCTTCTATAACAAAAGTTATTTCTTTAATACCTAGTTGACTCTGGTAACCTACCAAAGCAAAAAGCAGTGGTAACAGTTGGTACCCCTGCCCATAGAAAACCTTTCACTCTAACTCTTGCATACGCTAACTGGCTAAACTCCACTCCAACGTTCAGAGACCCCGACCAGTACCAGCTCACGTAATCATTCACTTTCTTGGTATTTAATGTGATCCAGGGAGCTGGCACGTACTTCCTGAAGGCCTTCTCAGTGAGTTGGGCTACTCTGCTTATATTGTCTCTTCCCTGTTTGTGTGGCCTAAAAAACAATTGGTCAGTATCTACCAGAAAGGGCAGCAGTACTGTACTCGCCAGGATCTTGATAATAGCTTTACGTCTGCGTTTAGCAGGGGGATAGGCTTCTAGGAGGAACATTCCTAAGTGTTGTTCACTTGCTTGTGAAAGAGTGATGTTTGCCTCTGTTGGAGTGTAGCTTCTATAATCAAAAATTAACATGAACTGCTTGCAAAATAATGTGTAATAAAGCTGCATAGAAAACGTGACAGACTAATATAAACATACGCGTCTGAAATGTGCCCACGGGGAGTGGCCACCAATGTATATGATGATGAATGGAATTGATTAATAGTGGATTATTAATGTACGATTCTGTTTTAGTATTAAGAGATATATGTGAAGATTTTGTTGAATTAATCACTAGGCCTTAGTTAGCAAGGGTCTGGGCCTAGCTGCCTGGTCTCATATTAAATGTGTTTCTCTAACGTGCACTGTGCTGTCTTCCTGAAGGACATAAAGCTGTACTTTTCCAGAAGCTAGAGATGTGTGTAACTGTAGTAAATTCTTTCTCATGAGACCCGACTTCCTCAAGAAGACTTTCTTGTTGAATGCAACAGTGTAATTCGCAACAGGTACAAGGTCGCTCAAACTGGTAAAGACAATGGAGCTACTGACTAAAGCAAGGAGTGTTACTTTTCTACCTCACATTCTACCCGTTGAAGACGTAAATCACAGGAGCCAATGAACTGCATGAGAACTGTTTTAGGTGAAAATTCTAGTAAGGTGACCAACAGACTATTGGATAGCGATAATGGTGCGCCAAACACAGACCAATTGGAAATTAGAGACTTGTCTGGAGAATTCAATTTAACGACACATCACAAGGAGAAATCAGCCAATTTTTCCGCGAGCCATTTGGGTGCCTTTATCCTGCCCCTTTACTCAGCCATTTTCGTGTCTCTTATTGAGACATTAGAGGGACACTCTTAGTGTTGCTGTGATATTCTGATTTAGTCCTTGCTGCTTGATTCCTTAAACCATCCTCAACCTTTTTTGGCCTTGCCCGATACTTACTTTTCCTCCTCATGAGGGAAGTATTCCTTATTGCCCTGTCTTGATGAACTTTGCTGCTTACCCTGGCTGATGTCCTGTGGACGAAGACTGATTCTGTATGCTGACCCATTACGGAGGGTAACTATATGATAATGAAATTGTAATTGTTTGTTTGCCTTTTCTTTCTAGGTACTAACTAGCAACATAGCTAGATGTTTTTCAAATTTGTGTTAACAAATTGTTTTGCATGAAGCCCAACATGCTGATGCTAATTTGAGGCTAGTCAAGGAGTCCACCGACATTGGGTGCAAATGGACAAATGACTGGATCTTTGCTTTGTTGAATTGAAGTATTAATGCTACTGTGCTAAAGTTGATCCATGTTGACGTCGTGCTTTGTTCTAATGTTCATGATCTTTCCTTTGCTTAAGTCATATTCAAGTTGCCACATCGTGACGTTATTGATGTGTTTTCTGGTATTGAGACTAATAAACTTGCTAGTTGATTATAACTAATGGGGAATAAATCTCATAAATCTTACTAAATTGAGTGTGGTTATTCATGACTGCAAGGTCCTATTGTGTTTAAATTCTTATTTAGGCATTTAACAAATTTGGTTGATTCGTTATTGTGAATATTGATGATGTTATTGATCTGGTGACTGAAATGAGAAATAGATATCTCGTCTTGAGGTGTCTCCAATCAGGGTCAAAAGGTTTATTGACCTAAAACGAGTCCCCGTGTTAGTAAAGTATCTAGGTCGGGACGCGTTATCACCTCTTGCATGGTAAGGGTGTCCCATTTGGAAACTATGTTTATTATCGTTTTCTTGTAAAAGGGGCAGGGCCATGGGGCTGTGACAAACACAAAGAGCGCTCCGTCCAATCCTAACGCTGCTTTCATGCTGCCAGCAGCATGAAAGCAGCGTTAGTATTGGACACAGGGCATGCTGGAAGCCTGCTCCTGCAGTCAAGGATGGAGGCGCGGATCGCCCCTCCCCCCTTGAAGGCCCCCCCCTCCCCCCCCACCCCATCACATGCCACCTTTCCCTCCCACGAGCCACCACTGCCAAGGGGCTCAGCATACAGGGGTTCTTCATCAGCAAAGGTTCAGGTTGAAAGGCATCTGAAAATCGTGACCAAAATTCATAAAACGATTTGATTCACCAAGAATCAGTCCACTCTACGTTGAAGGGGCATCGTCCAACAGTAATTGATCATACAGCTCCAAACTGCAACATACGCATCCTTTCCAACGACTGTCATAGGACCATCTGCCATCAGCGTGACTCCATGCAGGTTTGAAACAATTGTATAAAATGGCAGTTCATGTTCCACAATGTCCTGATTCCAAGAAAGCAAAAATACAATCTCTCTGTGTCTAAACAATGAGGTCTTTTACCAAAGGCTAGTCTTCGCATGGGAACGAAGTCTGAAGAAAGCTCACACAAAAAAAAAAAAACAGCATTCCTGCACAGACACAAAATACAACTTGCAGGCCTTGCTTCAGCTAATACGAGGAAATTTCAACAAAACTTTTAATTAATGCACTTTTAATAAAACACATCTAGGCCCATATTTATACTTTTTAAGCGCCGCATTTGCGTCATTTTTTGACACAAAATCAGCGCAAACTTAAAAAATGCAATCATATTTTGGAAGTTTGCACTGCTTTTGCATAAAAAAAATGACGCAAATGCAGCACTAAAAAAGTATAAATATGGGCCCTAATATGCACACTTATCAGTTCATCATTAATAATGGTTCAAGAATATGCATGCCACAATCAATTTAACTGCACAAATTCTTTTAACGTTTCAATAAGTATGACAGAGTACTACATTTCTATTTTTGCACACATTCTAATAAAAAAATAATTTAAAACTTAGAAAAATGCATTGACATGTTCATGAATGTTTCTTTTTCTAACTGTTAGTACTCTGATTAACATAACGCATAGCTATCACATTCTGATGACTTGTGACATGATGGACACCACTAAATTTCAGGCTCTATCACTGGCGCAAACTGGGATCACGATACAACCCTTCATTAGAGCTGGTGGCAGAGGTGAGTAATCAGGTGTTGTCAAGCCAGGGTGACAGAAGTTTGAGTCTGTATCATGTTAAAGAGTTGTTAGTAGTGTGACTGATATGAAGTTCAACAAACCCCAGTAGTGCCCAGGTAGAATGACTGACTCGTCAGTGCTATTTCTAAAGCATTGTTGTCATCATCTGGTTTATATAGTGCTTGAACCTCCAGGTAACCAATTACTGTGTGGTAGAAGGGACCCTTTCTAGAATGCTGCATAAACATCCATGTCTTCAGTGATTTCTTAAATGCTAGATGCTCATCTGTGCAGCCGTGACTTCTCTGGCATCTCATTCTACATCCTGATTGACTGGTAAGTGAAAGCTTCGACTCCAACTCTTACACAGGTAGAGCCTTTGAACTGATGTCACAATTTCTTTTTTTGTGCCAATTAATCATAAACGTCTCCAGGCTGTAGGGGGAAGTCCTAAAAATACTTAAAGGTTTGGCCATATATAGGTGTATTCAGTAGTGATTGCACTTTAATCCAGTCCTACCCTGGAGCCAGTGCATGGCCCCTTCCTCCTCCCCAAGCCTTGGAAATGTGTCTCTAGGGCTGATATTGGCACTGCCCTCACTGTTAAGTTCTGGGTCACATATAACTTGCCAAATGTTTTTTTTTTTTTTTTTCTTTTCAATGCTGCCACCCGCCAGGGTGTCACAGTAGTCCAACTTAACCCACAGAAGCTTTTCTTTCTAACAATATGAGCAAGGGCCTGTCAACACTTTCAAGTGGTAAGTTGATGTGGCTACCACTAAGATTACCTGGATGTCTAAAGACAGATGTTCATTTGGACAACACCCAAGGTCGTAGCCTTTTCCTATATTGGAACTGTTATTCAAGTTGGATGTCTATATCAATTTCTATCTTCAACGTGTGGTATGACCTTATCAACAAGAATTGTGTGTTTTGGGTGCGCCAGTTTTGTGTGTCCTTTGAATGTTGAAAAACAATGCTGTGCTGTTCTTCCTGCAGATTACCCATGATAGAGAAAATGATATGGGTGTCACCTACATGATTATGAAATGACACTCCAAGATCACATCTGATCACTTGTGAAGATGGCATTGCACTCTTAGTTCACCTAGCGTTTTGAACAAGAGTTGGATGTAGTCTGTAATAGCAGTCACTGCAAAAACTGTTAACATGTCTTCTGCGGATAATCAGGGTGTCACAAATAGGCTTGAACCATTCCGCTCATAAAAAAATTTGCTTGATAGACGATGATCCTGCTTGTTCTGTCCCCATAGTAGAAGTCCCATATCTTGCACAAAAAAATAATATATATATAAGAAATAATTACCCAGCAGCTCACATGATATGTGGAATCCTTTAATCTACTAAGTGATACACAATCAGGATTAATGTGTAGTAGGACAGAGTTGGAGCTTCGTGAAACAAGAAAACAGCCATTTTTGTTGTTGGATAAGGGTAAAGCTGATCCTTTGTATTCTCAAAGCTAAAAAGTGCTTGGGTGACCTAAATTATCAGTTAAACTGGATGAGATAAATTCCCTCTGCTTTAAGGATGGACCCTCATGGTGGTTCAGCACTAAGGTTCCCACTGGACCCCATTACATTACTCAACCTTGTGTTACTAGCCGTAAACCTTGGCCTACGAGATCTCCCTCTTCCTTACACACCAAGTCCCATATTTATACTTTTTAGCGCCACGTTTGCGCCGCATTTTGATGCCAAAGCGGCGCAAACTTGCAAAATACAATTGTATTTTGCAAGTTTGCACCATTTTTGCGTCAAAACGCGGCGCTAAAAAAGTATAAATATGGGCCCAAGTTAGTTACTAGAGGGGATATAAGTTGCACCGTAGTTAATTCTCTACCCCTCTTCGCCTATCTGGAAAGCTGCAAGGTGCCCAGTGTATATTTCTTGTAGTGAGGTGATCTGCTTAAAAATAAATACCAACTTATCCTATTCAAAAGCCATAACTTTTTAGCTTTCTTCCCTTTACAATTTATATCAGAAAATAGGGAATGACCCACCATTTGTTTGGCGGTTGCAGCCCAAAAAGCCAACACTATCAGAATCAAATGCTTCTCCTGGGGTGTTAGGGTCCATTACCATCTGGGAGGTGAGTACCTTATTCCTTTTTAAGGCAGGTCAGGCATCTTTGGCTTGAATATTGGTGGAGTTCCCTCTTCTCCTCCATCGTTTGCTCTAATTTGAGGATTTTAGACTCTGATCCTGATGGACGGTTTCCTCAACAATTCAATCCTACCCCCTGCAGATCTGCTACCAATGGTTTGAGCTCCTTGGGCATGGGGCTTCCCCAAGCTCTAACATGCAGCTCATTTCTTTTTAAGTTCCTTAACGAGACACTTCATTTTACACTTTGTTCTGCCTCCCGGATAAAGACTGAATATAATTTAGAGTGAATTTAAGATACCCAAAATTATAAAACCTTTTCTAGCAAGCATGGGTTGTCTAGAGATATATTTGATAAAGTGGGACTAACTCGGCAGAGGTTCTATTTCCCGGGTGGTACCTTGCAAGGGCAAACATGTGACTGGATCCTTATCTTAATGGAGAGCAGAATTCTTTCAAGTAACTCATTTGCGATAAACGATTAGAAGTGATCACAACCAAGGTTTCCAAAATACCTTGGAAAGTATTTTGCATCAACCAAAGTACACCCAGAAGTGATGACAAAGATGAAGCATCAATATCTAAGGTGATTTTTATCAACTGCTTCTGAAGAAATGTCATTTAATAAATCGGGTGCCCCAGACGGCAGGCGCAAGTCTTGATCAAAAGAATTTACAACATAACAGATAGATAAAGAGTTAATAAATTGTGGAGGGGAAGACTTAAGTATGGGTCTTTCAGCCTTTTTGGCAAGTGACAAATCACCAGGACAAACGCCATGAATCTTGCCCAAATTCAGTTTCAGATGCCCAGTGCCTTTGGTATTATTAATGAGTTTCCATCATTCCTTCCACAGGTGGATCTATATTGAGCTTAGTGCTTTGAGACAAAGTTTCAGATAGATCTTTCTAAGCTGTTGTGGTTCTTTTTACCGGGCCAAGTAACATAGTTCCCTCTGTGAGCATGGGCCAACACAAGTGGGTTAACAACAGTCTAGGATGTGCAGGGATGAAACCAATGTTAATGGCCCTGGAGAGAAAGTTGCAATTAGGAAACGTGTACTTTGGACCACAGCATCTGCCCTACCACAAAAACAAAAAAAAACTTGATGTAGAGGCTGGCCTGGTTTATAGTGGATACCTAAAGGTACTTACACCTCATACCAGGTCCAGTCATCCCAGTGAACACAGTCAAGCACACTAACATCAGGCAGCAAATGGGGGTAACCATGGCAAAAAGAGGGTACTTTCCTACACAACCCCCCAAACGAGGGACAGTAAGGCTAGCCTTGCTCAGATGAGTCTTCATTGTCTAAGTGGAAATATCTGGAGAGTCCATCTGCATTGGAGTGGTTACTCCCAGGTCTATGTTCCACTGTAAAGTTCATTCCCTGTAGGGAAATGGACCACCTAAACAATTTAGGGTTTTCCCCTTTCATTTTGTTTAGCCATAAGAGAGGTTTGTGGTCTGTCTGAACAATGAAGTGAATACCAAAGAGGTGTGGTCTCAACTTCAAGGCCCAGACCACAGCAAAGGCCTCCCTCTCTATGGCTGACCAATGCTTTTCTCTAGGGGTCAACCTTCTGCTGATAAAAGCTACTGGTTGATTCTGGCCCTCTGTATTGAGTTGTGATAACACTGCCCCAACCCCTTCCTCTGAAGCATCAGTCTGAACTATGAACTTCTTGGAGTAGTTTTGGCTTTTTAAGACAGAAAGCTTTTGAGGAGCTAAAGCAGGCCATGAGCCCTGCACCTGACAGCTAGCTGTCCATAATCGCTTTTTAGGCATCTTCTTTGAGGTGAGGTCATTAAGAGGGGCAACAATGGAGCCATAGTTCTTAATGCACCTCCTATAATACCCAGTGGGACCAAGAAAGGCTCTGACCTGGGTCACTGTTGTGAAGGGAGCCCAGTCTAAAATAGTCTGGATCTTCCCCTGTAGTGTTTCAATCTGTTCTCCACCTCACAGGTGTGCCAGATATACCACCTTCCCCTGCCCTATCGGGGACTTTGAGACCTTGATAACAAGGCCTGCCTTTAACAGAGCTTCCACAACTTTCCAAAGGTGGACCAGGTGGTCATCCTAGGCAAGCAATATCATCAAGATATGCTGCACTGAAAGTTTCCAGACCTTGGAGGACTGTGTTCACCAACCTCTGAAAAGTGGTTTAAACTAAAGGGCATACCAGTAAACTGATAATGCCCTCCAATGGTAGAGAAAGCTGTCTTAGGTTTAGCATCTCCTGATAGTTTGATCTGCCAGTACACCGCAGTCAAATCAAAATTGCTTAGATACTTGGTAGATGCTAGTGTATCTATCAGCTCATCTGCCCTGGGTATAGGGTGAGCATCAGCCTTGGTGACTGTGTTGAACTATCTGTAATCTACACAACCTCATCTCCCTTTTCCCAATTTGAGAGTGAGGTTTGGTTACAAGCACCACTGGGCTGGCCCAGGGGCTATCAGAGTGCTCAATCATTCCTAAGTCAAGCATTTTCTGAACTTCAGATTTATTGCAATCTCGGATATGGCCAGGCTGCCTAAATATCTTACTCTTGACAGGTAAACTGTCTCCTGTATTAATGGTGTGCTCACACTATGTAGTCTGACCAGGTGTTAAAGAAAAGAGTTCAGAAAATTGACCTAAGAGGTTCCTGCAGTCCTCCTTTTGAGACTTAGTAAGTCAGTCAGCCCTTTCATAGTAGGGCTTCAGGCAGTTCTCATAAAGTACTCTAAGAGGACTTCTAGGAGTGCCTAGGTCAACTACATAAGTGACCTGACCCTTCTTCTCCACCATGATGTGTGGTCCACTCCATTTATCTTGAAGTGCTCTGGGTGCCACATGCTTCAGGACCCACACCTTCTGTCCTGGTTGGTACACTGTCAGGACAGCTTTCTGGTCATGCCATTGCTTTTGCAACACTTGGCTTGCCTGGAGGTTCTTAGTGGCCTTTTTCATGTACTCAGCCATTCTAGATCTTAGGCCAAGCACATAATCTACTATATCTTGTTTAGGGTGCTTCAAGGGTTGCTCCCACCCCTCTTTTGCAAGTGCTAATGGACCCCTAACAGGGTGACCAAAGAGAAGTTCAAAGAGGCTGTAGCCCACTCCTTTCTGGGGTACCTCCATGTAGGCAAAAAGGAGGCATGGTAATAGGACATCCCATCTCCTCCTGAGTTTTTCCAGAGAATCCCATAATCATGTCTGAGTGTTTTATTAAAATGCTCAACCAACCAATTTGTCTGGTGATAGTAAGGTGTGGTGAACTTTTAAGTTACCCCACACTCCTTCCACATTGCTTTTACGTATGCAGACATTAAGTTACTACCTCTGTCTGACACCAGCTCTTTTGGGAAATCTACCCTGAAAAAGATTCCCAGGAGGGCTTTGGCCACTGCAGGAGCTGTAGTGGTCCTCAGAGGTATAGCTTCTGGATATCTAGTGACATGGTCTACCACCACTAAAATGAATCTATTGCCTGAAGCTGTGGGAGGGCCAAGGGGGCCAACAATGTCAACCCCTACCTTTCAAAGGGCACCCCTACCACTGGCAGTGGTATCAAGGGGGCCTTTGGGGTGCAACCAGTTTTGCCACTGGCTGGGCAGGTGACACAGGAGCAACAAAACTCATGTGTCCTCTTGACATGTGAGGTCAGTGAAAGTAAGGGACCAGTCTGTCCCAGGTCTTACTTTGCACCAGATGTCCAGCAAGGGGAATATCATGAGGTAAGGTCAACAGAAATTCTCTGTACTGCAAGGGAATGACCAGTGTCCTGGTGGCACCAGGCTTTAGGTCCCTTGTCTCAGTGTACAAGATATTGTTTTCCCAGTACACCCTATGGGTGTCACTGATATCTCCTGCCTCTTGTTTGACAGCTTGCTGTCTTAGACCCTGTAGTGTGGGGCAGGTCTGCTGTGCCACACTTCACTCCTCCCTCGCAGGCCCCCCTGCATGCACCTAAAAGGTCAGCTGTGTCAGCTCAGGTGTAGGTTCTGTCCAGGGAGTGGACTCCTCCTCCTCAGTGGAGGGAGGGGTGGTGGATAACTTCTTACCCTTTCTACCCCTACTTTTGGGAAGCTCTTGGTCCATTGTTCCAGGATCCAAGTTTCCTGTCCTCTTTGCTTCTTGGCCTGAGCCCTTATCAAAGCAAAGATGTGCCCAGAAATGCCCACCATGGCAGCATGGGCCTCCAACTCCACTTCAGCCCAAGCTGAAGTCTCCAAGTCATTCCCTAGTAGACATTCTACAGGTAGGTCTGTAGATACCACAATTTTTTTTTTTTAGGACCAGTAACCCTCTTCTCCTCTACCCCCCCCCCCTCCCCCCTCCCCCCTCCCCGGTTGAGATCAACAGCCATGGGGTGGCTTACGGTGTTGATATGGGCGTCTGTCACTTGGTACTGAGGACCAAGTAGGTGTTGCTCAGGGGCCACCAGTTTTTCAGTCACCATTGTGATACTGGCACTTGTATCCCTTTAGGCCTTAACCTGAACACCATTATTAGAGGTTGTTGCTTGTACTTATCCATATTAAGGGGACAGCCTGGCCTTCTCCAGTCTCAGTTTCCTGAGCTCCCTATCTATGGAGTCATCTCCTGGAGTTGTGCAATTGGATCACTCAGACACTGAGGTGATATGGGAATGGTCAGAGGTGGATCTTTCCCTAGCTTTTGTGAGCCTAGTGACCGGACCTCTGGGTGTGAAGGTGGCGCTATCTTAGTGACTACCCCTCCCTACTACTGCCAGCTACACTAGTAGGTCTGCTAGATGGAAAATCTTTGGACGAGCTCTCTCCTGAACCTGAAGGATGAGTTTCTTATTCTATGGTGTCAGAATGTCCCTCCACCTCCTCCTGGCTACAAGCATGCTCCTGGTCATCCTGGAGAAGGAGGCTGTTAGAAATGGGGTCTTTGGTTGGCAGTAAGGTTACCCCCTGTCGAAGCTAGGACCCTCACACTCTAGTCAGGGTAAAAGAGAATCAGCCTCAGCTAACCCCCGCTACCTCTTGGTAGCTTGGCACGAGAGGTAGGCTTAACTTCAGAGTGCTAGGTGTAAAGTATTTGTACCAACACACACAGTAACTTAATGAAAACACTACAAAATGACAAAAGACCGGTTTAGAAAAAAAAAAAAGAATATTTATCTAAACAAAACAAGACCAAAATGACAAAAATATACAATACACAAGTCAAGATATCAATTAAAAAACAGAGAGCGTGGAAATGTACCTGGGTGCGTCAAAAATAGCCCCGTACGTGCAAGAGTGCGTCAAAAAGAGCTTGCGATGCGTCGATATCACTCACGAGCAAGACCATGCCTCATTTCTCTTTCAGTCGAATCACCGTGCATCGTTTCTTCTCTCCACAGGAGAGCGATGCATCGATTCAAACCACACACACAGGTCCGGGCAGGCCTTGCATCATTTTTGCACGCCTAGCAATGTTTGCGTCAGAAATCCTGCTGCACAGTGATCTGAAAACTATACAGCATGGGTTGGGATCTCACCAGTCTCCGTCAGCGATGCTGAGCGTCATTTCTCCAGCTGCGGGTGTCGATCTTCCGGTAGTGTTGCAGGCGAGCATCGATTTTCAGCCACAAAGCTGGTGGCACGTCGATTTTTCAGCCGCAGATCAGAGTCGCTTCAATCTTTTCCCCGCACATCGGTCGGTGCATGGATTTCTCAATTCAGGCTGCAGCTTCTCCTTTCAGGGTCCCAGGAACTGGATGGACACCACTTGGTAGAGTAGGAGTCTCAGGAGAGGCTCCAGGTGCTGGCAGAGAGAAGTCTTTGCTGTCCCTGAGACTTCAAACAGGAGGCAAGCTCTAAATCAAGCCCTTGGAGAGTTCTTCACAAGAAGGAAGGCACACAAAGTCCAGTCTTTGTCCTCTAGCACAGGGAGAAGCAGCAACTACAGGATAGCTCCACAAAGCACAGTCACAGGCATGGTAACTCTTCTTACTCAGCTCTTTAGCTCTTCTCCAGGCAGAGGTTCCTCTTGGTTTCCAGAAGTGTTCTAAAGTCTGTGGTTTCGGGTGCCCTTATACTCATTTTGCCCTTTGAAGTAGGCTTACTTCAAAGGAAAGTCTGTTTGTGAGATCTTGCCTTGCCCAGGCCAGGTCCCAGACACACACCAGAGGGTTGGAGACTGCATTGTGTGAGGGCAGGCACAGCCCTTTCAGGTGTGAGTGACCACTCATCCCCTCCCTCCTAGCACAGATGGCCCATCAGGAGATGCAGATTATACCCCAGCTCCTTTGCATCTCTCACTACACAGTGACCCAACCAGCCCGACTGTCAAACTGACCCAGACAGGGAATCCACAAACAGGCAGAGTCACAGAAATGGTTTAAGCAAGAAAATGCTCACTTTCTAAAAGTGGCATTTTGAAACACACAATCTTAAAATCAACTTTACTAAAAGATGTATTTTTAAATTGTGAGATCAGAGACCCCAAACTTCACATGTCTATCCGCTCCCAAAGGGAATCTACACTTTAATCAGATTTAAAGGTAGCCCCCATGTTAACTTATGAGAGGGACAGGCCTTCCAACAGTGAAAAACAAATTCAGCAGTATTTCACTTTCAGGACATAAACACATTACTATATGCCCTACCTTAACCATACACCGCACCCTGCCCTTGGGGCTACCTAGGGCCTAGCTTAGGGGTGTCTTACATGTAAGAAAGGGGAAGGTTTAGCACTTGCAAAGTCAAATTTACTGTTTAAAACTGCACGTACAGACACTACAGTGTCAGGTCTGAGACATGATTACAGAGCTACTTAGGTGGGTGGCACAACCAGTGCTGCAGGCCCAATAGTAGCATTTGGTTTACAGGCCCTGGGCACCTCAAGTGCACTTTACTAGGGACTTACTAATAAATCAAATATGCCAATCATGGATAAACCAATTACATACACATTTTGTATTGGAGCACTTTAGCACTGGTTAGCAGTGGCAAAGTGCCCAGAGTAACAAAAACAGCAAAAACAGAGTCCAGCACACATCAACAACCTGGGAAACAGAGGTAAAAAGTTAGGGGAACCATGCCATGGACGAAAGGTCTAACAGAGGCTCAAAAGGAAATTCTTGTTGGGGGTCTTCCCCACATCTAGTTTCCTGTCTGTACAAAGCCCCTTCAATTCTTTGAAGGTCATACCCTCATAGGGAATACCCATGACCTCAGAGCTAGGCCCAACAGTAGACATGATGAGTGTGTTAGGGTGGTGTAGGGTGACCTTAACCTACCTAACCTGTAGTCTCTAGGAAAGGTAAGTAAAATACTATATCCCTGTACTAGGTATAGTTGCATAACTCTAGGTATATTTTCTGTGGAAAGCACCAGGTGACCGAGTGATAAGCCAATTGCAAGTACTTACCCCACCGTTGCACCACCAATGTAGGAGGCTGGCCTGATTTGTAGTGGGTAACTAAGGTCCAGGCATCCCTTATTAGTGAAATGTAGGCAGTGTGTAGAAGCCAGTCTATCTAGGGGGTTGCTGTGGCTGAGCAGCCAATGCATATCTAGGAGACATGCAAAGCTCATGGAATAGCACTAGTCACAGAGTACTCACACACAAAAGAAAATACTCAGTGTCACAAAAAAAGAAAAAAGGTACTTTATGGTATTTTTGGCATTCGTGTCACCAAAATAGAGACTATAATCCCTTGGGAGGTAAGTACTACACAAAATATATACACTAGTAGGCAGAAACAGGTGTAAAAACAGTTAGAAAACAGTGCAATTAGTTAAAATCACAATAGTTAGAAGTGGGCCTAGGGGAACACAAACCAAAATACTAGGAAAGTGGAATACGAATGTCGATTTCCCACCTAGGCAAGTGTAGTGTGTAGAGAGGCGCTGGGAGTATTAGAAAACACCAGAGGTAAGTAATAGAACCCACCTCAGAGCCCAGGAAAGCAGGAATAAATCATAGTAACTTTCCTAGAACACAAGAACATGAGAAAGAAGATAATGCAAGGACCAGAAGAGACTGCAAGACACCAACAGTGGATTCCTGGACCTGAAGACCTGTGGAAGAAGGGGACAGAGTCCAAGAAGCACAAAAGAGTCCAGGGAGAACAGGAGCCCCTGCTAACCTGGATGAAGGTGCAAAAGAAGAACCACCGGTGAATAACAAGTCAGTACTGCACCCAAGAAATCTGATGCGGGTTCCTGGTTGGTGCAGATGATGTCCCACGCCAGATGGAAGGATTGCAGTCTGGTTTGCGTCATTGGATTCTGCCAACAAGCCTTGGTACACGCAAAGCTCGCGTTAGCGGACAATGGCACAGCCTGGGACCATGCGGACTCTACCCAGGAGGTGCAGTCAGAGGGGGCTCTCAGTCACTCAGAGCCCACAGAAGAGCAGGGAGAATGCACAGGAGTCCCACAGCACAGGGACAAAGACGGTGCAAAAAGAGGCCCATGCAGCACTACAACAAAGGGTCCCACGCCACCGGAGAGCCACCCAGGAAGCTGTGCGTCACAGGACAGAGTGCTGTGGGCCGGAGCTGCACGATGTATGAAGAACTTCATGGAAGGATGCCAATAAGCCTTGGCAACTGCAAAACATGTGGTGCACTGAGGAACTGTTTTGCGTGGGGGAGGCAAGCTCTTACCTCCACCAAAGTTGGACAGTAGGACGTCAGGACCACTTCAGTCCACTACCCGTGATGCTGAATCCACGCAGCTCATCAGGACAGGGACGCACGCCACTGGTCGTCGATGCAGAGAGGTGCCTGCTGAAGCACGGGAGTGACTCCTTCACTCCAAGGGAGATTCCTTCGTTATTCTGGTGCAGGCTGAAGACAGGCTGTCCTCTGAGGATGCACGACTGGGAAACAGTAGCAGTTGCTGGCAGGAGCTGAAGATAAAATGTTTCAGAAGTCGTCTTTGCTTCTTTGTTGCAGTTTGTAGAGTTCCTGGAGGGTCCAGATGCAGTTTCTTCAGTGAGAAGGTGAATTAAAGGATGCAGGAGATTTCTGCTGTAGTCTTGCAATCCGAATCTGAAGAACCACCCAAGAGAGAGACACTAAATAGCCCTGAATGTGGGATTGGTCAGCTAAACAGGTAAGCACCTATCAGGGCTCTGATGTCAGCTGCTGGCACTGGCCACTCAGATGCTCCCAGAGTTCCCTGCCAACTTGGAATCCAAGATGGCAAAAACCAGGGACCCTCTGGAGGAGCTCTGACCACCAGCCCTGTGGTTGTGATGGACAGGGGAGTGGTCACTCCCCTTTCCTTTGTCCAGTTTCGTGACAGAGCAGGTACAGGGGGACCCTGAACCGGTGTAGACTGGATTATGCAAGGAGGGCACAAAATGTGCCCTTCAAAGCATTTCCAGTGACTTGGGGAGGCTACCCCTCCCAAACCTGTAGCACCTATTCCCAAAGGGAGAGGGTGTAACACCCCTCTCCCAAATGAAATCCTTTGTTCTGCCTTCCTGGACTTGAGCTTCTCAAGCAACAGGAGGGCAGATATCTGTCTGAGAGGTGGTAGCAGCTGGGGCTGCCTGGAAAACCTCAGAAGGCTGAAATGGCAATACTGGGGGTCCTCTAAGGAGCCCCCAGAGTGAATGGAATCATTCAACAAATGCTTGCAAAGGCCTTGGGGTATGATTCCAACGTGTTTGATACCAAACATGCCTATATTCAGAGTTACCATTATGCAGTTGGACATAGGTCACTACCTATGTCCAATGCACATGTAAAATGGCATCCCCGCACTCACGAAGTCTGAAAATGTTCCTGGAGGTAGCGGGGGCACATCTGCTAGTGCAGGGGTGCCCGCACACAGGTACTCTGCACCCTGCCCTCAGGGCTGATGGCCTGCTATAGGGGTGTCTTATAGGTGACCTGGTGCAGTGTAAATGACAGTGAAAGGTGCATGCACCTTTTCACACAGGCTGCAGTGGCAGTCCTGTAGAAGCCTTTGCATGGTCTCTCTATGGGTGGCAAAAGATGTGATGCAGCCCATAGCAACCCCCTGAAGCCCCAATGCCCTGGGTACTTAGGTACCACACACTAGGGACTTATAAGGGGGCACCAGTATGCTAATTGTGGGTAAAATACTGTGTTACCAGTATGCAGTGACAACATTTAGAGGAGAGAGAGCATAATCACTGGGGTCCTGGTTATCAGAATCTCAGTGAACACAGTCAAGCACACTGACATTAGGCAGAAAATGGGGGTAACCATGGCAAAAAGATGGTACTTTCCTACACTGGAGTCATCTATAAATGCTTTATGAATTAACTGGTGGTTGCCACCCTCCTTCCTGGAGTCTCAATTGCAGAGTACTTGTTATATTCTTTTGATGTTCATGCAACACATGCCCACCCTGCAAGGGGCAGTGGAAACATCAGCACAGCAGGTGCAACGGTCATCATGTGGTGATTGCCTTGACTCACCCTCAGCTTGGAGGACCCTGTAGCATTATGCAAGAAGTGAGTGTAAAGCCCTAGTCAGATAAGCATCAGTAGCTCCAGTATCACTGGTAGACTGGCTATCCTGAGGTCACTCTGTTCACAGTCAAGTGGATCTTGTTCCTCTGGTTCTTCCTTAGCCCCATACAAGACTATCCCGGGTTGCAGCCAACAATCAAGGTCTTAAACAACATGGGAAGCATTCCTCCTGGTCACCTCCCTTGGCAAGAGGTTCACTGGTTTAGACCACTGAATAGAATTCCAGTGCTTTTAGTGTCTCATACCTATAACACTTGGGTTCTTCAGCAGAGGCTCATTGAGAACATTGCAGTCCCAGGCACTCTGACTCTAGCAGACACTACAGGGACCCCTGGGTCTCCCAGGTCTGAACAATGCAGGCTTTCCCAGAATCACAGCTGCAGTTTGTCGCCACCCAAGCACCGTCAATGTCCTCCCTCTTCTAGGCAGGGTCTTCAACAAGCATCTCTAATGGCCAGCCAGCCCTCCCCCCCCGACCCCAAGCAGTTAGATCCTTCTTTCCATGAAGGTAGAATTTACTGGCATTCTCTAGAGCACCCAGGCTTTTGATTTCTTAAACTGATTAAGAAGAATTAGCAGTCAGTGCCCCAACCCTGGATTTCAGAGGGGTTTCTTGGATGACAAATCCTGAAAGTATGCAGACACAATTTGTGTATTACAAGAGTCCAGCTCTGGGATCAGTTTTAGGTAGCTCCAGATTTTTGCTTATTTCACCCAGACTAGTCCAGCCATAATATGCCTTCAGGTGTTAGCAGAGGTGGGGTGTCACTGGGGAAAATCCAGAACAAGGGTACAATGGAGGGAGAGATTGCACCACTTAACTACATTTTAACCTGTGTGTTACCACACAGCCCTCGTAAGGAAAACTGGGGCATGGTAGTGTAATTTCCCTAAGCTTTAAAAGGAACTTTTGTCCCCCCCACCCCCCCCCCCCCACCTTCTTTACATCCATATAACCCAAGTAAAATTCTGGAAAAGTCCTTCATTGCTGTCTGGTGTGCTCTCCTTCTTAGGTACCACTTGGATTCAGGAAATCAAAATCAATTCTTAGCAACCGTCACATGTAGCAGACACATAGAACCTCAATACAGAAGTTAAACAGACGCACGTATCATCCATGACCCACATGCATCGACAAACATTCCAGTTGCAGAACTGCCAGACCAATTTGAACATACAGTAGAGGCCAGTAGGTGACACTTTCCGGGCAGGTGTGAGTGCTGAAATTAACATTAAGTATTACATGTATTTCCGTATTTGTTTTAACATATGAAATGTATTAGCATAAAAAAATAACGTGACTCAATGTTCCTACTTGATTGGCCACCATCATATACAGATGTATTCACTAATAATGTATTAATATGTATTAACAGTTTATATATGTTTGAAAATGCATTACTCTGTCATATTTACAGCTAAATATTATGAGCTTTACTTTGCTAACTTGAGGCCTTTTAGTTTCGCACAAGCAACAACTAAAACTAAATGTCTGCCAAATACTGAAAGCTGCAACGTTAGTAGAACGATCCCATGTCCACTGTATAACAAATCCTTTGTGTGAATATCAAACTTGCTCAGAACTTGTATCAATGAAATGTAATTCTTTTGAGGCAATGGTGTGTAAACTAAAATTGAGCCAACTGTTAGTGATGTAGAAACAAAGTGTATTGGAAATACTGTGAACAATGAAATAGCTGATAATGGACAGAAGATTCCTCAAGTTGATTCTTATTGTATTGACTGGATGTAGGCAAATGGAGAAGAACCAATCATTAACGTGTGGATGTCTGTCTAGTATATCTTTCTGATATGTACTAAAATTATAACTGGACAATTATGGTCAGGTGCTTCGGACCAATGGAAAACGTGGAACAAATTTAATTTAACCGCACTGTTCCTGGAGCTTTGAGAGCAGCCTTTCATTCACAGCCATTATTCCCATGTCACTTTTGGACACTGTCACTTTGCCACTTACCAGCCGGTCTACTGATGGTCTGGTACTTTATTATTTTTGAGTTATTTCTCAAGCACCAGGTAATGATGCTGGTGCTTACTTTAGCATTTATTGATTAAAACTTGCAGCGCTTTTTCTGATTTGTCTTAGACATTAACTTAATGGTTCCAAGATCTTAGTGCCCCAATTCTGAACTATTCCCCTTCCTTTCTCTCTCCTGTTTTGATGCCGATTTCCCCCTGATGAAGACAATACTGCTTGCTGATCCTTAACGACAGGTATACAACTGCAATATTTATGTTGATTTGTCTTTGTTTCTAGGTGCCAGCTGCTGCCGTTGAGAGCCATAGCTAGATGTTTTCCAAATTTGGGTTACTAAAACTTTTGCATGAAACCTAACATGCTAATCTGGAGTTAGTGATGTTTCCTCTATTCATGTGTCTTTTGATGACAACATTCAATTGCTGATCAAATGTATGTTATTACCCTTGCTCAATTACTATTGATTTGTACTGTCGCTATTGAAGGCATAGTTATTGTAACTTTGATAAAATTAAGATTCTTTAGGCATTTCAGTCAACCTGTATTTTGATCATATGGTTTTGAGACTAATTTACGTGATCTTAGCACTGTTAGTATGTGGAAATAAACATTTTAAGTGATACTATAATGTGTGGTTATTCGTGGCCGAATGGGTCATGGTGCATACAATCACTGACTAATTAATTAAATTGTTTACTTATGGTGAAATTTATGTGATATGATGGTGTGATCATCTTAAATGAGTCAAAAGGTTCATCGGCCTAAGGAGGCGTCTCCTTACTAGTTAACATAACTAAACAGATAGGGCTTGATGCACTCACACAGGTGACAAGTAAAAGAAAGGCCTGTCCTGTCAATATAATCAGTTGCCAGACCTCAGCAGCCCAGTAAGCAGACTGCAGTCGCACTCATCAAAAAACGGGACCACATGGTGTGCCCCTCAAGGACACATATCCCCTCTAAGAGCTATCTGTCAGAGGAAGCCTGCTACCTAACTATGACTTGTGAGGATAGTCAAAGACACACAAGACCTTTCTATGGTGAACCTAAGAATGTACACTCAAGAGCCAGACAGGGAACCTTTTACTTCTCAGCACATTCTTTTAGATCCCATTAACATAATTAGCTGTTTCTGAGGAACACCCAGCAGACTTGACTTGTTAAGATTATGCACTTATATTGGAGAGAAAGCTGCTTAGGGGTCTGAAATTGAGGTAGATGCATTCTCCCCTAATGATGCGGGGCATCCATCAAAGCATACCAGAAGGAGCTGACCCAGTGCTATGACAAGGATGACGTGATAAACGCTTACAGGCCTCCTGGAAGTGTGGTAGAGTGGTCAGGTCTTTTGGAGTTTTCTTGAAGATGGTGGGGGCAAGTAAGGCAGGGCCTTCTTTTGTGACTCGGTGCAGATCACAGGTTAATTCCCCACCAGCAATCAGGGCGAGCGCCTCGATTGCTGGTGGAGAAGCGTTCATCAGCAGTGGAAGAAAACTCTTGAAGAGAATAGTAAAGCAGCAAACTACATAAGAAAGGCAGGTTTTGTTGAGCGTTAGTAGCACTATTACTGAGCACAAAAATAAACCACCAACTCAAGAAAGACTGTAGCATAACCACCGGGTTCCTCAAGCCACTCCACTTTCAAAGTATGGAACCTTTGGGACTGGCTTTATGGTGGACACTATTAAGGATTGAAAGTGACACATGCTTGCTAAAAATTCATTAATTTTGCCATTATAAGATTACATCTGGAAGATCATGAGAGCAGAAAGTTCAGATTCCAATACTTAAACATGCAGTGGAGTAAACAAAGAAAGTGCAAACTACTGCACTAATCGGGACTGGTGACTGAGGCAGAGCACCTGAAGCAACCTGATCTGTCCCACTGTGTACTGTTTAAACCAATGAGCAGAAAGTAGCAGCAGAGAAAAAGCATGCGAACTTGCACAACTCAGTGGGCAAAAATGTATGCAGTACTGATTTGGAGGCACAACAGTATGACACGTTGTTGCAAGGCAACACAAAGCCTTCAATGGGATTTAGAAAGCTACAGACAAACAGCAATAGTTTTGATTTTTGAAGCTCCTCTAAATTAGCATGCTGTGCATTTTTTTGCGCTATCTAGTGGCTGGGTCATTACTGCACATTCGTATGTTTAAGTCTGTAAACTATTTGTGTCCCTAAAAACGTATTTTGTGAATCAATTATAGGAGAAGTGACAATGACGGACTAAGGGCATGATTTAGAGTTTGGCAGGTGGAGTTACTCCATCACAAACGTGACTGATATAACACCTGCAGTATTATGATCCCATTATATCCTATATGATTCCTAATACAGGGGACAGGATATCTGTCACGTTTGTGACAGTAACCAATCATCCAAATTAGGCTACAAGTCATTGAAAATAAGCCCACAATGTTGCAATACATAATTATGTTCAGTTTTTTAATGCCTTGTAGATTTATTTTACTTTGATATATGTATTAACCTCATAAAAATACTTTTGTTTCAACTCCCCTCTTTCTCTAGGGAGGTGAGGGGTAGTGGCCCATATGTGAACCTCCAAAACTATTAGTAAAGGTACGTAACCATTTCTTTACAGTGTAAATCTCCACCAGAATTGCTGTTCACAGATTATGCAACATTCTGTGGTGTTACTGAGGAGAGTGAAATGTGGGTAGTTGGAAATAATTGGTTTAACATCGGCCCCATTCCACAAAGCGAAGTTTGGGGAATGTGTGTACTGATGACCAAGTTTCAGCCATACGTGCAGTGGCCCTGCACTCTCACTGCAGGGGCAAGTTCCAGGGGGTTCCCCTCAGCGCAGCCAGCACTGTGCAGGGGCAGCAGGCCCCTGGTCTAAGAGCTCCAGGGCCCCATCCATGTACTTTTGCAGGGGGGACTCAAATTTCGTTACACCATTGCATACATGCAACTTAAGGAGGCATTAGCAATGTATACTAGTGTGCCCACTTTTTTCCTCACAATGTGAATCCTCGACCCTCCTGTTTATCATGTTAGGTGGTAGCATAGGCAACCCTTGGCATTAGCAACCCGTTTTCCTGTATTGAGAGTGCAACTAAAAACTGATCTGTCTTACCGGACGGTCTTGTATGTAGTACACTACTGCTCCTTGCATATAAGACGTGGAGTTTGCTTTCTGTCAGTTTCTTGAGTTACTAAAACAACATGTGCAGGTGAGTAGAGTGGTTTATATGAACAGACCCTGTCCTTCTGTATTAAAAAAACAAAAAACTGTTAGCAAATACTCTGCTACAGAACGTGATTGTTTGAGGAAAATAGACTTCAATGGGAGATGTTTTTTTGCATCAACATCAAAAACCTACTGGGTAAGCAAAAAGGGTTCTACCTATGTGCATCTAGTGCATGGACGCTTAGAGAAGAGTTAAACTTTAGCAAATACATAGGTATTTGACAATTTCATTTATTAAATCATCTTTATCCATATCTCCATACATGGCCATTATGCAGCAAAACAGTTTACTTGCATTTGTATAGGGTATGGAGGTGACAAGAAAGCAATCAAGATCTAAGCTTTCGGGAGTTAACACCACCAGGTTGACATTGGAGGAGTCTGAACGGCAAATCTTTCCCTTCTGTATCATTAGCTGATATAGTCAACTGTTTTTTGATTCTGTTGAACCATTTCCATTAGCTGCATGTAGCAAACATCATGAGCCCACTGCTGTGCACAGAGTACTAGTGTGATGTGGTTCAGTATGCATTTTGAGATCAGAATGTAAATCTGTGATAGCAGCAGAAAAGCATAAGCAAATATTTTGCACCAACATATGAACCGTTCATTTCCCCTGGACTGATGTTGGACGTGAAGTCAAGGCCTTTGCATTCTTCTTTGTTGTAAACAAATCTATTTGTGGTATTCTCCCTCCCCCAGTCATCAGTTTTACAACTTCTTGATGCAGCTCCCATTTGTGTGATGCTTTTTTTGTGTACATAACATGCCTCTTGTTCTTGTAGGTAAGTTGCGACCCTGTGCTACTTTAATGAAAGTGTGGAACTACATTCACCCTAGTTAGTTGAGGCAGAACGTTGCTGTGGTGTTGCCTGTATCTTCATACTATTCACCAAAACCTGTGTGTAAAGCTTGGAGCAGAAAATAGTCAGTTGTAGGAAATCAATTGGTTTCACTACCTCCTGTTGTGTCCAATGACCTCAGGTCTGGAGTTTGCCCATGTGTATACTCCACTCTGTGTGATGCATGTGTAGCGATTGTCACCGGGGGTACTGAACCTACTCTATACAGTTGCTTGTGTTTTACTTCTCATTCACAGTTCGCTCCATTCAATCTCAAAACTAGATCCTACCTCAAAACGATAGTTACTCACACATATATGTAACTGGTTTTTTTGTACCTTAAGGTGTGGATTCCCTGGACTTGGATTCACTATTTATAGTGATGGATGAGTCATTCTGATGGATAATTCTAAATTCATATTTCTCACCTTTAGAATTTCGCTAGGTACCAGACTAGAAATTATCACAGCAGTTCTCCTGCGCACCTGTAGGTGATACAGCGCAGCTCTACATTAGATTTTCTTCTACCCTGGAAGTAATGGAGCAGACCAGCATATAAATGCCAACCCTTGCACGTCCGAGCCTGCCTTTCATGCTTTCCTTTGGCCATCATTAAAGTTCCTTTTACAATTTCCTCAATCACTAGATCGTCCTAATCCTCTGTTGACTGTGACCAATGATTGAAGAAAGACTCCTCTACGGGCTTCATGAGTAGCCTTGCTGTGGGTATTAGAGGAATGCTTTATGCCCAACATCTTAATCCCTGTCCTCCGTGTTTGAGACTGGTGTGCAGTAGAGGACGACTGCCTTATCCCTTTAGTAATAGAAGTCATCTGAATGAGTTGCTAGTTTCATGCCGAGGGAAAAATAAAAAATAAAAAAATAACAAAAAAAAAAACTTTCTGCTGTGATGTAGAAGGTGAAGATTTCATATTGACTGTGAAACCTAGAGAGGGAGAAGCGTGAACAATCTGGTTCAGGCTGTTCTGGTACTGCTGGGATGAGTACCCCTTTAAATAGCCAGTTGTCCAAGTATGGTTGCACATGTATGTCTCTCTACTATTGCCCAACATTTTGTGAACTTCCTTGATGAATACTTCATCCCACATCCAAGTCATTAGCAGTGTTCTTTATGCTGTGTAAGTGGCCATCCATAAGGCATATAGTTGCAATACTGTCCATGTCAGCATCTGGATAGCCTCAGGAAAGGTTGTCATGAACGTTAGTTTTCTGACATATAGGTTTTAAGATTCCTAGAGCCAGAATTGGTCATAAGGTGAGATGTTTGCTCTAGTAGCCAGCAGGAAGGGCTGTGCATACCTGTACTTTCACAAGTGACAATGAGTGAGCCTGGTGGCTCCCATGTATGTTCGGCCTAGAAGGAATAGTGTGCACCTCCCCCCACAGAGTCACTACCTTCAAAAGTCTAGCTCCTTTAAAGCCTCCAGACCTTTTTGGATGGATCACACTAGGCAGCATCACTGTAAAGGATTTAATAGGAACCAGAACTCTTTCTCTTCTTGCTGCTATCCTGATACGTACAAGGTATGCGGTCATGTAGCAATGGTTTGGGGAGGCATTTTCTATATCCTCCTAGTTAATCTGCTTTGGTTTTCCGCCATATGTCTTCCTTACCCGGGTCCTCTTAAAGAGGAATTTGTGTGTCTTCCTTCTAGTGACCCTGCTCCTCCTGTGATGTTGGAGGGATATAGGTTTCCTCTTTTGCTTGAAACGCCGTCCTAGTTTTTTAGGTTCCTGTTTTGGAAGTGTTCAGTATTCAACTGAACCCTTTTAACAACTATGCAGCCACTTCAGCTTTGAGGATTTGTTTCCTCTTCTCTATATGGATAGTCTTTACCTCCCATGGTAAACGTCAAAGTCAAGGTAGAGTGTATTTGTCTTGTACTTTCCTCTGAGTGTGAGCTATCAAAGTCTAGTGTTCATATTCTCCCAAGTAACATCTTTCATTATTAAACTGGCTGTGCCATTTAAGGAGTATCGGTAAATGCATTGCATCCATTGGAGAACATAAGGTTTAAGTGTGTTTCAGGTGCAAATAAAGGTTTCACGGTCTTTAAAGCACAGTATCTATAATTCAGTATTAATTTTCCATGGCTCTACTTTCAAACAGTAGCTAGATGCTTTCTAGAATAGAAAAAAGTAAATGTCAGTTATTATAAACAATTTATCATTTAATGGTGTAACAAAAAAGATCAATGTTATTGATTAAATATATACAATGCAAAACTATAAAATGGCATGTTATGAATATTCTATTTGCTGAACCCGTGCATATTGTTTACTATTTGTAAATCGTCTATTATGTCGAATTCCTGGAGAGCATAACCTGGTGCTGAAGGACTGCATAAGAAGAAGGAAAGAATGTGAGAGAGTCATGAGACAACAGCCAAGTTATTAGATGTTTCATGAAAGCCAGGTGTTTGGACACGAACTGCATTTCAGAAGGAAGTGATTTCCAGGATTCAGCAGCAATGGATGACAAAACACTACCTCCAAAGCATTATGTACATATTTTGAATTGCAGTCATTAAGTACATTATAATTACTGGGTAAGATATTGGTCTCTAGTGTTCATACCAGTTGCACTGTAATAGCTAAGTTAGGAAAAATTCACGAAGGAAAAGAATCTTAAAAAGTCGTCCCATGTACTCTCAAACAGGAAGTGCCCTCTCACGGCAACTGATCTTCCCTCCCTCACAAAGTAGACATTAAAAGAAAGTTGGCTAAGAGCAACCAACAGCTTGATAATCCCAACTACAATAATACCAAAGTCTGACTGATTAATCTTAGAGATCAAATGCAGAAAGCAACACCGACAGTCCTTGAAAGAAAGACCTCCAATAGTATTTTGTTATGCTTTTAATGAACGTTTGAAACACATAAGGCATATGGTAACATTAGGCATGAAAGCAATACACTTTCTAGTCCATGTAAACAGCATTGGCACAACCGCATTTTGTTCAACTGGGTTACACGCACAAAGCAGAATATAAAGTTCTTTAAAACACTTAGGATAATTTTGAAATGTCCGACCTGTAAAATGACAGCATCCGAAAAGACAAATTCTCCATTTAACAAGAAAAGGGGTACAGATAAAGGCTCATCATAAAAGGCCATGAGAATCCAAAACATCTCAAACACCTGACAAAATAAACTCTTGTGTTAACACCAGAGTTTGGAGTACCAAAAAGACTGTTTGGCAACAATAGTGGTTTTGCACCTTTTGGCTTTAGTGTATTCACTCTTCTGTGTTGGCTGAAGTCACAAGCCCTATCTTTCTTCCCCTGGAGTGGGGAATCTACTCATGTTTGTATGCAGTAATGTTTAAAACAATAGGTGCACTGTACTATCAGGCACTTGTGCAGGTCAAACCGAGGGCAGCAAACCAAATAGCTAGCTGGCAATCCTTTTTCAACCTTTGGGACTACAGTGCTCAATTCTGAATACTTCTTCCCAAAGACAGCATACTTAAAACTTTACAGAAATAGTTACCCTCATGGTCGTTACATTGCAACGCTGAGTGCTGGCAAACTCTTTTAGGCAATACTTTGTCACAACCTACCAGAAACCATCTTGAGTAGAGCACAGTGGAAGCAGAGCAGTCTCAATACAAACGGTTAAGTATAATTCCCAGACCAGATCTTGGATTGATGCTCTGGAAATTTCCCATGTGACAATTTATGAATCTCTACTACCATCTGTCTGCAATTCAACATAAATGACCGTAACTCGCTTGCACAACTTCCCAAAGCATAAACATGCTTCCTGTAAATCAAAAAGCAGCAACTGCATCTACTGTCTACCAGCTACTTCCAACACTCCACAAAAGATTTACAAGGTTCCACCCCCACTCCCCTAAAAAAAAAAAAAAAAAAAAAAAAAAAAATCAAATTAATCACCCCTCTTAAGATGAATTTGCATAATCTGTCCAGGTTAGGTCAGTGGTTAAAAATAATAGCCATCCTCCTGTGGGTGTTTCTGCTTCTTTAGGCAGGCCAGTAAAGCAAAGCTTGGCACATATTTGGACTTCTGTACTCTATTAATGCATGTATATTTTCCATACCAAAAAATTGTTACTGCCTGTGCCAGACACTAGCTTATATGCATTGTGACTGGTAAAGCAAATTGGATGCACACCTGATGAAATGCTGTGTACAGCACTGTCTAATAGGAACACATCCAAAAGGCGGATACCTTGCTAGTGGACCCTAGTTTTTGGAGGTTTAGAACATTACACACAAGCTGGCACATCCACGTTCTTCTTAGCATTTTAATGCACAATTTCCTTCAGGGATCAAGCCAAGAAAACTAATGAACAACTTTACATTTTAGCAATCAAGAAAATTCTTTGAATACGTTCAGAAATGTAAGACCTTTTGTGCTGTAGGGATTCAATTAAGTTGGCATGATTTAGTCGGCTTGTGAATATTTCCATCAGGTCCTTCCCGATGTGAGGTTTCAAAGTGATAAAACATTTACAGCCACAAAAAAAGATTTCAAACACAATCATATCTGTATTGTCCCTATGGTTTGGCTGTAAATTAAAGTCTTGCATGAGGTAAGGCCAAAGACATGAGAATTGTTAAAAGGACTTGGGCAATTAAATTCTGCTGCCTTGGTTATCTGGTTTGTAGTCATTATGCTGGAAGAAGCCATAGACTGTCTGCTTCTACCCCCAACCTTATTGTCCTTTAAATGTATCAGCCACAATTCAGGAAATCAGCTGTCCATAATTAATAAAAACAATTACAAATGACATAAAAGTTAATAGATGGCAAGAAGGTGTGTCACCTTAGACGGATTTCTGCTCACCTTCCACCTACAGAAAAAAAACATTTCCCCCAAAGTGCTACGACAGCAAGGGTAGACAGTGACAGTGCAACAGCCCTTGAACAAGGTCTCTGAAGCAAGTGATACGTGCAGGAGCACACTGCAAATTAACATTGTAAAGACTAGAGTTTTACAAGGCGAAAGTGAGACTGGGCAGTTATAAGCCATCGAGAAAAAGGCACTAGGCTGTCTCCCTGCAGATAAATGAAATGCTGCACTTGGAAAGAAGTGGACCAAGAGGATTCCTGCCTTTGGACGAGCTCTTATTTTGAAGGCCACTGAGAGTAAGGCACAGACTACTGCTCAAAGATTATTTTAAAGAAAGCCTACTCTAGGACATACCCATTCATTCCATAATTCACTTTCCCCTATCAAGGCTATAGCAATATGATAAACATACCAGTTTAAGATATAAGGCTGCAGTACACAAACTGCTAAAGAACCAGAACAAAAATATAAAAGCATGTAATGGTTTGAGAACCACCTTTCTGAAAAGTGGTCAACAAACAGGTATTCCTCAATTGGGCCTTCTGTACTGAATTAGAGCAACCGACCTCATAAGAAGGAAGCTAGTCGAGAGACTAACTTCCTGGAATGTTACAATTAACCAGTCCACAGCAAAAAAAGATCTTGACTGGGATGAAACAGTAGATATGCTCCAGTGGCTGATAATTCAAATAAAAGGGTGCCAGAAAAATCCCAAGTCAACAATATTCACCAAGTGAAACATTGGCGTTAGTGTGGCATGTATAGTTTCCATGGCAGCAACACAGAAAATTCAATTTGAATCGAAAAACGTAATGGCAAAACTCATTTATAGGTTTTGCACCCAAATCATAATTTCAAGACTTGCATAATATAGCGCCAAAGGGAGCAATCAGATACTGTAGATTGGCTAGATGAACTGCTGTACTTTGCATCTTCAGTTACACACCTGTGCAAAAGCTATGTGGCATGTCATGATACAACCACTTTCCCCACATAAGGGTTCCGAGTTTCAAAATGTAAACTTAGGTTCCTGTGAAGTCTACAAAATAAGCATTACTAATAACAGCAGAACTCTGCCATGAATTAAATTTCTCAACAGCAGCATAAATGTTTGTTTCAGACATTAAGAATGTTCCTACATTAATATGTATGCCTTCATTTAGTGTTGCATCGCCTTGAAATTATCATGTGCACCAACTGTTAAACTAAGGTTGTGTCTTTGATTCTTTTGGTTGGAATAGCTTCATGTTTAACAGAGAAGTGACCAAGCTAGGTGAAGGGAAATACGATGCTGAAACTCCAATTTAAGAGCCTGTAGTGGCAAAGTCCATGACAAGAAATACTTCAAATTGATTACTAGCACAGACCATATGGTGAGGTATATCCACAATGACATTAAGAAGATATTATTACATCTACTTTTTTCTCCAAGCGATGTGAACTAACCTGATATAAATTACCACTCGCCCAAAGAGCAATAAAGTTGATCTCCACTTTTCCTCCTCAGCAAGGGAATGCCTTAAACCTTAAAAAAAAGTCTTCATGCAGGCAGGGGCTTCACAGGACATGTGCAAAGAGAAAAATAAGTGCCTGTGCGAAAGCGAGCGCAAGTAGCAGCACAAAAGAGCCCACACTCCCACACACAGTGCAAATATGGATAATTTACAGAAAGCCGGTGCTGCCTCTGCAACCAGAAAGGCTCATCAGTTTGTTACTTGGAACAGCCAAAGTATAGTCAGTGTATACTTCATTTGGATAATGGAGAGTCGGTGTGTCAGGGGACATTTGGAAATGTGCGTAATTACACAGAAGATGAGCCAGTCCATATTTTTAAGGTGTGCTATAACATTTTGGGACTACAGTCACTTATTTGAGAACGGGCAACACAATCACCTCATCTATTTCCTGTGATGCTTTTTCGTAATTGTTTGGCACCTAAAAACTGTTTTTTTACTGTTACCCCACAAACGTAGAAAGGCCTGAATTTAAGAAAAGCTCTTTGACAACCTGTGACAGTACTAACTTTCCAATCGACAATCTATTCCACTTGCAGCATGTGGCTTTAGGATTCATTAAAAAAGTGGAAAATTAGCATTTTTGTGTTTTCCCCGCTCCATCTGGAAACGTAAGATGTCATGCTTGCAGACAAAATACTATTCCACATCAACAAGGCAACCGAACTGTTTGAGATGTGCACATAGATTATCTGCTCCAGTAGGGTTCTGCAATTAGTACACTGAAGTGCCTGTCTGAAACAAAGTGGGTTTACTTTCATGATATGAATCTCTCAAATAAGGCTTTAACTATTCAGGCACACCTTGCACCCTTCTGAAATCTGTGCATACAACCTGTAAACCTTCCCATCGCTAGTATGAGGTGCATGAAAACAGACTGACTGCATCATGAAGGGTTGCGCGATAGCCTCACAATTTATATCTCACCAAACAAGTGCCTTAGGCAAAACAAACACTAGAGTCAACATTGAGCCTGAAGGACATTAATCCCACCCCGCCATCCCCAAACACATTAAAAGCACACACACACACAGCCGACATGTATTGGTCCAATCACACTGAGACGAGTCAGTTTACAGATCCACAACCGAGACGAAGTTCAATTTCACGCTTTACGAAATGTTTACAGTCAGAATATGGACCAGACCGATCTGTCAAATTGGAGTAACGTAAATACTTCAGGGGGCGGGCAGGGGGGAGGAGAAATTAATATTTTGGAATAATGGGTTCCAAACTGCTGAAAGGGTGTAAGCCCAGGGGTGTCGTTCATCCTTGGTGGCTTTTGGCTAACCAGGACAGGCAGCACATCCTGACTAAACCTTACCTAAGGTTTCATCGTCATAAGTTTTTCTATAGCTAGGTGGGTGGTAGGGATTCCCTTAGAAACGGAAATCCCAATGGCAGCTATAAAACAGGAGTTCCTGGGTACTCTTAATGGCATACGCAGCGTGTCTGGCACTGGGCATTTCTAAACTACGATGTCCAGACAGGTGGCCAGACTTGGACATACTGGATATAGATGAAAACTTCTCCACTTGTTTTGTATCTGCAGCCAATCGACTGATTGCTGGCATGCTAGGTGTTTTCCCAGATTTAACATGAAAGATGGAAACCACAAAGCTCTGCGCTCAAATTTTGTAGGGTCCACCGGGTGCTGAGATTTAAATATACACATGAGGTTTAGGGCTGCACTGCGTATAAAAAGACGTCACGTAACACATTTTAATACAAAATCTGCTAAATTATCAAATTCATTTTTTTCCTAACTGGAAAAGAGGTTGAAATGGTCACACTTGTAATTTGCCATCAGGAACATTTTGGTTTGGTTACAAGCACTGGGAATATGCCTGCTTTTAAAAAGTAGAATTATGGAGACTGATCTGTCCATTTCCAGGTCCTGAAACATTAGTAAAGAAAAAAAACCCAGACAAACCACAAATTCACATCCTGCCTCTTCCCAAACATTGCAAAATGCTATTAATTTTCTTCTTTTTCGGCCTTTTCTACTTTTTCTGCATTCCCTGCTTTTTCTGCCTTGTCTGCATTTCCTGCTTTTTCTGCCTTGTCTGCATTTCCTGCTTTTGCTGCTTTTTCGGAATTTCCTGCTTTTGCTGTTTTATCTGCTTTCTCCTCATTCTTTGTTTCTTCTTTCTTAGGTTCTTCCTTTGGAGGTTCTGTTGTCAAGACCACTTTTCCAACATTCTTTTTCTCTTGCATTTGCCTCATAGCATCCCCAACCTAAAAAAGGTAACAAACAGAAAATCCAGTAAATCGGTTTGAATTAGTTTTTTTTTTGTTTTTTTTAACTTATTCAGTTCCGGTGCACATTGTACAAATCATACCTCACTTTACAATCTGGTTAAGATTAAGCATACAAATCTCTCCTTCGTGGATGTAATAACCTTTATAAGATGCTTAGGAACCTATTCAAACAAGATTTGCAGTGCTCTAATACAGTCCAATGGTATTTGGGTTGCTTGGTTAGGTGATGCCTCTGGGACCGCTCCCCACTCAGTTATAGGAGTCAAGCCTGCTGGAGTGACTCTGGTCAAGGGGGTGGGGTATAGGGTGAAGGAGGGGGGAATACACATCTCAGACAATTATGCAGTGTCAAAGCATTCACGCTCTCCTGCTATTAACTGCTACATGTCACAGGTCTTAGTTGCTGATAAACAGAAGTTCTGTTTCCAATGTAAGCTGATGAGAAATCTACATTCTTCAGGAAAATGACTCAGACATCAAAAGGCAAAATTATCAATGTCCTAGGTCACCCCAAAAATAGACCACAGAAAGCTTCCTCTACCTAGATGGAGCAAAACGTTTAAAACGTGGTACTGCAGGCGACAAAACAACTTCTCTTGCATTTAATAAATTTCCAGTCTAAGACCCTGTTCATCCATTGCTCAGGAAACTAAATCAGAACATTTGAGATGCTGGGAAGCCAAACATACTATTCTTACTTCAGTCACTGACTGGGATAGTGCAAACTTCCCCAAACTATCCAGGATGGTTATTTAGAAAAAGTGAATCAGTCCTGGAATAGTTTGAGGAAAGTTACAAATTCCCAAAGTACTTTCCAAAAAAGGATTAAAAAGTAGCAATTTTCTATTGCCTGCAAGTTCTACCCTGGAGGCACCACTCAAGGCAAAAAAACAGTAGCACTACCCTGAAAATGTGTGGATAACCAGAAGGGTCGGAGAGCTGATCAATGTTGTAGTTAAGGAGATTCATGTGCAACTTTATTTGGAAAACTATCCCTCACCTTTACATTTTCCACCAGAGTGAGCTAACAAGAAGTCTTGTCGTGTGACATCTAGAATATTGCAAGGTTATTTATACAGGTCTCCAAAATAAGGTCATACACGGTCAATTAGACCTAAAAGACAACCAAGAATGTACAAACATTTCCAAGCTAAGCCAGCTCTGAAAGTACTCCACTCCCAATGCATTCTACGATCTAATTCATGATGCTCTGTCAAAGGCCTACTGGAACGGTAAATCTAAAAGGTTAGCCCCCACAAACACCCCTACTAGGAATTATCAGTCAACAACTTTACATCTTATCCTGCAATACCCCTTCAAGTGGCAGAAACAGGGTTCCTTGGGAGTTCTGGGTCCTACAGTTTAGAATACTCAAGAGGCCGAATTTTGAGCTGAAACAACTATTCATCATACAAGAAAAGGGGATTTTTCTAGCTTCAGTAAAAAAGAAATATATTTTTTTTTATTAAAAGACATTGATGCATGTATGATATGAAATCCCTCCCTTTAGTCACTGCCCTGGCAGCCATAAGTAGAGGGGACATAATGGCAAATTATGTCACTCGCACTAAGAGGTGGTACAAAAGCCATTACGCTCTTATTGTTAAGCCGCTTGCTTTAACTCGCCCTTCATAGCTTCTTCCTATTGCTTCTTTTTCTCATACTTCATCTTTCATATGGCAAAGTAAACAATATCTAGCCACTGCTTTAGTTAGTGTTCTCTATCCAGCTTATTAAACTTTTTTCGCCAGCCTATAATCTTCTATTCTTACTCCATAAAACTGACATTTCTAAGGAATGATTTGGATGAAGTCTTATCTTCAGCAGCCTGTGGTGAATGTTAAGATAGTGGCATCAATTTTACCCTGCTAAATTCTTCATTTCTAGTCCTTCATACTGACCTTGCTGCTTTACAACTCTGGTACATCTGGAAGCTGTAAGTTTATCATAGGCCAACAAACGATTTGCAGATGCCTAAATAACATCTCAGTGTGAGGTGTGTTCAACTGGCATGTTCAAAACATGGTTGCTCTGCTTAGTATTAGAAAAAACAACGTTTGCACGCTCGAGTTGGATTAACACTTGTGTAGTTCTTCAGAGCTAAGAGCCTGCTGAATAATGTCCTAATCCGCTTAGGCAAGGCACAAAGACAAATTGGGCCTTCCAGATTTTCTCTTTCAGTGCCTTATGTATATTTAAACCTTCTGTTTTTTTTTGTTTTTTTTATTTTTCAGTCTACCACCTGCTGATGCAATTGAAGCTTGTTACCACCCTTTTTATCCCAGTTGTCGATTGCAGGATTTGCAGTTTCTGTACAGTGAGTTCTGTGGTCATTGGTGACAGGGACAGAGACTGGAAGAAGGGCAGGCCATCCATCCTAAACCTAATGTGAAAGATCAAAGATCTTGCACATTGGGTACCATGAGCATTGGTTTCTGTGCTGGTATGGTAGAAGATCACACGCTGCACTTACTCCATTCAAAACCTACTGTACTGCCTCACAACACCTTGAAGCAGCTTTAGACGGTACCAACAACCATCAAAGCATGAAATGACCCAATTCTCTGCTCCCCCGTTCCCTTTCTGCTGCAGAGATTCAGACGTCACAGTCTGGCCCTTACCCCTGCCACAATACTGTGCCATATGGAAACAAAGTATGAATACCATAGTTACCCTTTATTAAAGTTGTTGCTCCTTGTTTGTCAAGCTTAACAACAGAGATATCAGGTGTACACAGAATGCCGAATTCACAGAATTTCAAATCAGACCAAGCACATTTCTCAAACAGTTGAGTAAGATGAACTCTTGTCCACCACAACCTAAACTGACGTAGTTCTTCCTTTATGGATGAACACTGCACATGCCAAAAACAATGAATTTTAAAGTACAGTGACTATATTAGGTAAGCAAAAAGTGTGCATAGGCACAGGGGAGAGAGGCGGTATGTTCAACCATCGCTATGAACTGATTTCTATGGTAGGATTTCACAGTATATGCCCAAAACAGTAACTCCTTTACCAGGATGGAGCCCAATTTGCCTTGATAATCAGCTGAATCAAACCTTTGGACGTGATCACACAGATAATCAATGTAAGCAATGGTTATAATGTGTGTCTGAATCAGAACAGTGGATTTTGAAAGATGAGGTTGAAACACAAAACTTGCCAAATTGCTGCAACCCCCTCCAATTTGTGGAGTGAGTAACTTCTCATTTTGTACATCATCCCTGAACTAAGCATCTTTGAAGATACCACACCAGCTCTTGCTGCTGGCATCTTTTATATAACAGCTTTGAGGTGGTGGAAGTAATTGAACTCAGACAGACAAGGAGTCTTCCACCACTCCAGTTCTTCGAAGATAGAATGAAGAATTGAGATGAGTTCCATCAAGTTGCCATAAAATGGGGACAAAAATTTGAGGATGTAGCAAACCAGAAACTCCAAGCAAAAAGAATACCAAGGAACCAAAGGTAGGGCTGCTGAGGTATCCCCTTGCAACTAAAGCCAAAGCACTAGACGTTCTGTACAATCAATTGTGGTCAGATGAGACCTTAGTTTGACACATCTGTTGATAAGACTCTGTTCACGCCATGTCTGTAACTGGTTCCGATCTATTGAAGATCTTGGATGGGGAAAGATGACTTATTCCAATTTAAAAAAAAAAAAAAAAAAAAAAAAAAAAAAAAAGATCTTGAAGCAGACTGTAGACCTGATCCATCTCCAGAGACGTCCGTTTCTTGGATGCCACATGAACTAACCATTTACCTGGATACGGATAACCATTCCTCCCTCATTTTAAAGAATTGTTTGGTAGATTATGGAAAAAAACACCCAGGACTCTTTCCGATTAGAGCCAGAGCTGCACCTTTTTTTGTCTACTAGACCCTGAATATGGGACTGCAAGGCTAATAGTTTCACAAGGTTGAGGGGACGACTTTACTTCAGAATCTGTAGAAGTGGATGAGAACTTTATCTTATAGCTTACTTGGTCTCAGATCAGTGGCTCTCATCCTTGTCACAGTGAAACCACATGTCGTATAAATGAGATGAGTTGTTACTGGAGGACGATAATCTAGATTACGAGCACAGTCATGACCTGGTAGTCACGTAAGGAGATACATTAGAAATATGTTTGTATAATACTTTTCAGCATTATTATTATGGGTATTGACCCTTTGAGAGTGGGAAAACTTGAAGCTTCTGAGTGACAAAGGGTGAAATAATTTAAGACCTGTCTTTGCCTCCCCAGGCACTAGAAGATGAACAGTCATTTGATATCGGATACCAGCTCCTCTTTTTGGAGGACCAAAAAGAAGTCCTGAAAAAAGTTGCTTGAAGTAGGTTTTCTGCATAGCCTTAGCCTTCCAATTATTTGTAAGAATCTGAGGGTGCACAGATATTATGGCTCTTGAAGCCAATGCAGGGCAGTCAAATGAAACACCTCAAAGAATCTTAGCCCGCGTTTCCATTGTGGCCAGAAGGCTAGACATATGCTCTCCATTCTGAAAAGCCAAGATGCAAAGCTTCTGAAAATATTCACAAAAAACCTGATGATATAACAGTTACATTAGTCACCAAGGACTCCACTCTATAGGAAAACTGCATTAACACCTCCTACATCATATAAGCAAGACAGAAAACTGGGATCTGATATTTTGTGCACACCTCTGCACTCACTTAATCAAAACCTAATAAGCTGATGAATTGGAAGGAAGGGGGCTGTTGAAATGAATGAAAAGAACAGCACGAGTATTGAATAAAGGCTATACTTTAAGAAAGTGCAGATGTCCCCTCTGGTACCAAAATACACGTGACCAATCATCTTTCTGGAAATATTAGCCTGTGGATTCCTCCAAAATGAACTTTCTTGAGCTAAAGGTGAAAAAGGAGAGGATCCTTCACCCTTTATGGCATGTCTCACGTCACAGGACGAAAGATGCCCTTAGAAAATCTCCTAAATAAGCTTCAAGCTAGGAATTCACATATTCCTTCAAGCAAAACATTTGTCGGTTCGCCACTGGCCGCATCCTTCCGAGGCAGAGCATAAGAAGCATCTGGATACAAAGTGTTTTAAGTCTTCTGAGAGTTCTTTCCCATGGTCCCCAGTAGTTGGCAAACCATACAAAGAAGGCACTCTGTCCTTATATAGTTAGGAAAGGCTGCAAAAAAATTTTTGAAGGCTCCATTGAGGAACAAGGATAGACTCATAGAAAGTTTAAAGCTGCATCTCAATTTTGAGAAAAAAATATCCTTTCATGTTTAATTAATGTATTATTTTCTATGTTTTAATTGAATTCGTTGTATTCTAATTTTGGTTTACAAGACCAAAATGTGTAGAAAGCACAACTCCCAGAACTCTTCACAACACAAAAAGCACAGCAAGAGACCAGATAAGAAGGTCCGCCACCCCCAACGTCACCGTTAGCAATAGGGTTCAACAGTGCACTCTGACACCCAGAGCTCAGAGGCAGAGTTGAGAAAAAATGCAAGAGGTCCTGGCAAGGTAAGAAACAAGGCAGAGCTCTTTTTGCAAAAGGAACAGAGTTTGCAAAGTTGGAGAGACCAAGAACACTTCTTCTCAGCTGTAGCTTCATTTATAGAGAGCTAGTGAGGAGAGTGCTGCAGGCTGCCCACGAAGCAGAAGGACTCTGGTCAACCTTGCTAAACTTTACTCCCACAGCACGGCTGCAGAGAGGCGATGAATTTAAAAAGAAGAAAGTGGAAAAGGAAACAGAAAAAAGAATCAGAAACAGTTAGTGCCTTTATACATGTTTACTTCAGTCGCGGCTCGCACTAAGCATAAGGGGCGGGGCAGATCACGCATGGGGGGGGGGGGGAGAAGAATTGAATAAAAAATAAATAAATAATAAAAAATAAATTACTTTACCGTCATGCGCTGCTCCGCTAATCCGTCTCCTCACTCCCAGTCTGCCCTGCGCTAATCCTGATGCTGCTTAGAGCAGTGTTGGGTTTGGCTGGGGCGTCCAGCCAGGGTGGTCCCAGCAGACTGGGAGCCTGTGCAGGATCTTCCGAGCCCAGCACCTGGGTTGCTGGGCTAGAAAGAGGCGGGTGCGCATGTGTGTTTGGCTGGCTCGAGACGGCCAAACACATATGCACTCCCCCTCATTGCTCGTAACCCCAATGGTCCCACCCCTTCCCCCCCAAAAAAAGGACTTTTTTATTGGGAAAAGGTTTGCAGCTGCTGC